>NW_006409116.1:173231-175403 GCF_000296735.1 Chrysochloris asiatica
TTTTTTTTAACACAGATGTGAAGCAGAGAGTATTGTGAAATGGCTGGTTGGTGTTAGAATAGGTAAAGAAGGTTGCAGGATGTTAAGCATAACCTTTGCTACATAAAAATTGGTTTGGGGCTGATATCAAGTTTGATTCTTTTTCTACCTGGTGAAACCAGGGGAAGTCAGACAAGGTCCCCACATGCTATTAACACCTATCTGTGAGGTTCATGAGTATGCTTGCTTTTTTAAAATTATTTTTATTTTTTATTGTGAATTGACAGATCCCCTGAATTTGTTCTTTTAGTTTTGTTCTATTCTTGACTCTTGCATTTGTCAACTGAGTTCCCAGTGGTGCTGCCATGTATGTCAATCTCTGGTTGTTTTCTGTTCTTGTTGGTTCTCAGTTCATAGAACTCCCTTTAGGATGTTTTGGAGCCCAAGGTTGGCTTTGGCAAAATCCCTCAGCTTCTGTTTATCCTGGAATGTAACCATCAGCTTTGCTGGGTAGAGGATACTTGGTTGGCAGTTCTTGTTGTTTTTTGTCTTGTTTTTTTTTTTTCCTTCAGTGTTTTATATATGTCTTCCCAATGCCTTATTGCCTGCATGTTTTTTTCTGAGAGATTCGAGCTTAATAAGATTTACTTGCCTTTAAATGTAACACTTCTTTTTTCCCAGCTGCTTTCAGGATTGTCCCATCATCTTTGATTTTGGAAAGCTTGATTATTATATGTCTTGGTGATTTGCTTTTGGTCTATCCTTCATGGGGTTTGTTGAACTTCTGGATTGCTTATCTTTTCATTTTGAGGATGTTAGGGAAATTTTCTTCCATCAGATCTTCTACTATATCCTCTGCAGAATTATATGATTCTTCCTGTTCTGGAATGCCAATCATGTTTAAGTTATTACTCTTCATGTTTTCGAACATGAATTTTAGATCTTCTTCAGATTTTTTAAATATTTTTTTTCTGCTTGCTCTTATATCTTAGTAGAATTGAAAGATTTGTCTTCCAGCTTACTAGATCTACCTTCCATCTCTTCAATTCTACTCCTTTATCCTTTCAGTGTATTGTCCATTTCTGATATTCTATTATTAATCATTTGGACCTATTTTTGTAGGTTTTGAATTGTTTCCAATGTTTTTTCTTTCTTATTTGATTATTCTGGTAGCACTTTCCTGACTTCTGCCTTATTTGTCTCAACTCTTTTGTAAAATGTTTTGATACATTTCATATCATTTTTTCTGAATTCCTTTTCAGGCATTTCCAAGCCTACCCTCATTCCAATATGAAGTCTAGGACTACCTCCAGATCATTTGCCTCAGTCACTTGATCTGTTTCTGGATATATCCAGAGATGGTCATCTGTTTCTTGGGCATATTCAGTAGTTGTCTGTAACATTAACACTTAGATGAATGTATGTTTTAATATTTTATTATGCTTTCTGTTTGTCTTCAGGTGGATGTGGTCAGGAGATGGGCTTCCCTTTTCTCTTTTATTATTATTCAACACAGGATAACTGTCACAGGTGTTGGATGCTTATCTGGTGTGTGGCAGCTGGTATTGGTGCTTGCCTGGGTAGTGGGATTTTCTAGGGTGTGATTATAGCTTGACCATCTGACTGTAGTTGCTGTCTCTTTTTAGGTCATGTAGGGAGAGTAAGAGCCTCCTGAAGGTAAAAAGGGGACCAAAAAACAAAACAGCAGCAAAACAGATAGATTGGATACTTTGTCTAACATCTCTGAAAAGAAAGAAGAAAAAAAAAAAAAAAAATCTGTAGCCAAATATGAGTATGACTTTAATGACCCTCTCTCAGCTTCAGGCCACCTTAGATATTTCAAGAAATTTCAACTTGGTCTTTATGACATAACTCAGGATTTGATTTCTGGCCTCTTTCCTTTTTAGTCTGCCTCTTTCTTGCTCTACATCCCCCATTGAGGCCTTTCTTTAACTATAAACAGTTCAGGTCTACTCTGGATATTTTGCATTGCTGTTTGTTTTTAATTCAAAACTACATGCATAAAAAAAATTAAAAATAAAATAAATAAAATAAAAATAATAAAAATTGAAAAACTACATGTGTAATAGAACCCAGGAGTGGAAGGGAGTGTCCACTTACGCAGGCACCCCTTGTAGTCACCAGAATGATGGAGGTGTGCACACAGCAAGAGACCAATGAATAGATACCAGA
>NW_006409116.1:176353-178683 GCF_000296735.1 Chrysochloris asiatica
TGGTGGCATGTTTGATCAATATCAGTATGAAGAATTTGGTCATCAATGGCTTTAGTTTCACCTGCATAATTAAAAAAAAAAAAAAATAGTGATACTAAGTGGTTTACCTTGAAGGCATATAGCTTTTACCCTATCACAGAAGCCATTATACTTCAAGATAGTTCTTGGCATCATTTCTCTTCAATTTCCTTTGCCAGCCTACTATGACTTTCAGATTCAAATTGTATAATACCAATCCATTCCATTTAATAAATGTCAATGACATCAATGATTATATATTCCATTTAATTTTGAATGTTGTATTTTCCTCACATTGAGGTGCAACTCATACTGATGTCAAGGGTCTTTGCTCTTTTTCACTATTACTTTCAATAAGCAAGGTTGTATCAACTGCTTATTAAAGGTTGTTAATGAGCCTTCCTCTAAATCTAATGCAACATTTTTCTTCATATTATCCATCTTCTAGGGTTATTTGCTTATCATACTGATTGAGTAAATATGGTGAAGAAATACACACCCTTTGCACAACTTTCCTAATTTAAACCATTCAGCATTTTCTTGTTCTGTTTGAACAACTTCCTCCTGGTCTACGTACATGCAATTCATAAGCAAAATTAAATGTCCCATATCTCATCAATTTTGTCCATAGCTTGTCATGATCCACACATCCTAAAGACTTTGCATAGTTAATAAGGAATATATTACTAGCTTTCTGGTATACTCTGCTTTCTGGCAATATACATCTGACATCAGCAATGATATACTTGGTTAAATATCCTCTTCTGAATAATGCTTGAACATCTTGGAGTCCCACAATATATTGTTGCAGCCAATTTTAATAATCTCTAGGAAATTTTTACTGCATACAATATCAATGATAATTGCCCAAATATGTCTGCATTCTGTTGGGTCAGGTAGCTGCCTTCCAAATTTCCTGTCACAGTTGAATTTGTGTCTCCATAGCTGTATTAGTTTATTGAAAGATTTTGGTTTGAATTCTAATGATTTCCAGGACCTTGTTCTTTGCCAGTGCTTTCAGTGAAGTTTGTATTTCTTCCTTCAGTACCATGTACTCTTGATCATATGCTACTTCTTGAAATGGTTGATCATTGACCATTTCTTTTTGTACAGTGACTCTGCGTATTCCTTCCAACGTTTTCAGATGCTTTCTGCATCATTCAATACTTTACCATTGAAACATTCAATATCAGAAGTTGAATCTTGAATGTTTTTCTCAGTTTCCTCAGTTTGAGAAATGCTGAGCATCTTCTTCCCTTTTGGTTCTCTAACACCAGGTCTTTGAATATTTCCTTATAATATTTGACTTTGTCTTCTCAATCTTTCCTTTGAAATTTTGTATTCAGCTTTTGTACCTCATCATTTCTTCCATTCACTTTAGCAATTCTATCTTGGAGAGCAAGATTCAGAGTCTCTTATGACATTTGTTTTGGAATTTTTCCTTTCTTGTCTTCTTAATTATCTTTTGCTTTCTGTCAGTATGATGTACGTGATGTCATTCCACAACCCTTCTCATTTTGGATTATCAGTATCTTGCATTAAAGCTGTTCTTTATATGATGTCTAAATTGAGGTGGGATATATTCAAGATCCTATTTTTATTTTTGTGGCTTTTTAAACTTTTTTTCAGCTTTAACTTGAACTTTCATCTGAGCAATTGATGGTTTCTTCCACAGTCTGTCCCTGACAGACCTTGTTTTTTGGCTGATAAATAAGGAGCTTTTCCAACATATCTTTTAAAAAATATTTTAATTCTGTATATTTGATCTGGTGAGGTCCATGTGTATAATCATCTTTTATGTTGTTTTCAAAAAAATATTTATAATGAAGTAGTCATTGGTCTTGCAAAATTCTATGATGTGATCTCCAGCATCATTTCTAAAACCAAGGCCATACTTTCCAACTACTGATCCTACCTCTTTGTTGTCAACTTTTGCATTCCTATTGCCAGTAATAATCAATATATCTGGATGTATGATAAATTTCAGACTGAAGATTTTGATACAATTCTTCAATTTCATCATCACTGGCTTTAGTTGTTGGTGTGCAATTTTAATAATTGTTTTATTAAGTGGTCTTTCTTGTAGGTGTATGGATAGTACCCTATCATAGACACCATTGTCCATCAAGATATATCTCAAAATGGTATTTTTGATGATGAATGTAATGTAATTTATTTTCAATCTGTCATTACCAGCATAGTAAGTTGTGTGACTGTCATATTAAAAATAGTTAATACCAGTCTTTTTTATGTCTCGAATGGAAGAATTGAAGAGGTCCAAGAGCTGAACAGAAAATTTCAAAGATCAGCTC
>NW_006409116.1:186515-190085 GCF_000296735.1 Chrysochloris asiatica
AAAGTATTTGATCAGATGTAAATATGGATACATGCAACAATTTTGCAAATAATACAGTCAGTAGACAATGTAGGATAATATGGAACATTTTTATGGTATTTTGATATTATCAGTAAGAGGAAGAACGATGTAAGGTAAGCTTATGCATGAAAGGTTGAATAATACACATGTAAAATTTGATAGGCATACATGAGTATTTGAAGTATTTGTGTAGTACAGTAAGAACTGCACTGCTAACTGCAAGGTCAGTGGTTCAAAGCCACCAGTTGTTCCTTGGAAAACTTACACAGCTTCAATGTGAGTAGGAACTGATTTGACAGTACTTAACGACAGAAATGCTTGGATTCCCTTTATAAGGATAACATTTTGAATCGATTGTTGCTGTTAGATTCTGATGCGTCATTACTGACACATAACTATCTTATATGCATAACAGAATGAAACAGTGCTCAGTCCAATCACATGATCAGTGCTTCACTTGAGCCCACTACTGTTGTCACTGTGCAAATATATCATGTTGTGTCCTCCTCTTTTTTACTGGCCTTCCAGTTTACCAAGCATGATTTCCTTCTATAGGTACTTGTCTCTTGTAATAATAACACCTCTGAAGTATGAGAGACAAACTCTGGTCATCCTGGCTTCTAAGATGTACTCAGGATATACTTCCAACACAACTTGATTGTTCTTTTGGCAGACCATGGTAATTGTAATATTATTTTCTGATATTTTGTACCTAAGTAATACATATCTAGAATGATTCATATTCTTTCATGTTTGGAGGCTTGGTAGAAAGAATTTTTTGATGACACTATTTGAATGGGATATGAGGAATTCCCCAAGAAGGGATCATTTCATGGAAAAACAAAACAAAACAAAAAAACAACTAATAGAAACCAACACTTAGCCTGAAAACAATCTCTCTGAGTGAGGAAGGAAAGACATTTTAAGTACGGCTGGCCTCCAGCCAAGACACTAAATGTTTGCATTTCTGTACAAAGTCCAAAATGATGGATTGATATAGTGGCTTTAACAAAGGTTCAAATATAACAGTAATTCTGAGGATGGCACAGAAGTAGCGTTTTTTTCTTTCTGTAGTGCATAGGGTCAGTGAGTCAACTCTATGGCACCTGAAAATAATAACACAAGGAAAAGGTATCTGCCTATAAAATGTAGTCTATCAGTAAAAAACCTCTGTAATATATTTGGAGTGAAAAACAGCACTTCTAGGTTTTCAGTGTAGCAGGGTAGGACACCAGAGAGAATATATGAAACATGCCTTTTTCAGACAACAAGGAAAGAGTAGTAACTATATCCACAATCCTGGCTACATCTACACAGCCATCAATCCAGAGGGAGCTGCTTCTGCCAAGTGTAGCATTAGCATCAGAGCAGATAGCACTAGAATCACTAGAGTGGGTATGTTATGTCAACTCCTGTGGGGATGGCGGTATACAGCTGTATTGAGTTTCTGGATGAGCATATTATTAGTAGGCCTCTGATGCCACAGCTGTGATGCAAAAAGGCAGGAATCAGAGCATAAGTAAGTGATGAAATAAATAGCAACTGGCATTTGTTGTTGAAAAACAAGTTTTGGTAAATGGAACATCCAGAAATATTTTTGGTTAAATACTGAAAATAATGGCCTAGATGAAACACATTGGCAGAAGAAGCCTAGTCGAGAACAATATTTAATTTCATACCTATAGATGTCTTCTTCTTTCCATCCCTGAATAATGGTGTTGGAGTCATGTTTAAAAAAAAAAAACAGACTGTTAAGGTCAAAATATAAAATATTTGTTCTGTACAAGACAGGAAACATGTGTTCACTTCTTTCAGATAGAAAACAAAATAAACAGAAAATGCATGTAGGCTTCATGTTCACAAAATTATGTTTTAAAAAATCAAGAATCATTTTAGACATATCTTATTCAAATTAATTATTGATATGTACTAGATTGGACTATCCACCATTGCTTGTAAGTTTATCATAGTTTGGTAGCTGTGTGTTGCTGTGATTCTGGAAACTATGCCACCAGTACTGAAATACCTGTAGAGAAACTCATGTTGGGGAGGTTTCAGCTGAGTTTTTAGAATAAGATAGACTAGCAAGACGAAGAGATAGACTACTTCTAAGTATATAGTCACTAAAAACCGTATGAACAGCAGTGGAACACTGGTAGATAGAAGCAGAATATTGAATATTAAAACATAATAAAGAGTGCCAGAATATTGTCAGATATAGTGCTGGAAGATGAGCCACTCAGGTTCAAAGACATCAAAAACATGACTCAAAGTAGAGTTGACCATGATTATAAGAAGGGCGTAAAGAGTTCAGAAAATTCATTTGCTGATGGCATGCAACTCAAACTGAAGACAAGCAAAAATAAATATTTATTAATAATCTAAACATGGAATGAATGAAGCATGAATCTAGGAAAATTAGAAAATGAAATGCAGCTCATAAACATAGATATCCTAGGTATCAATGAGCTGAAATGGACTGGAATCAGTCATTTTGAATCTGACATGGCTTATTATACAAGGATTGACAAACTGAAGAGGAATGGCATCGCATTTTAGAATAAGATAGACGAGGAACATTTCAAGAACATTTGAAGATATGTCTTCAAGTACAACACTGTCAGTGATAGGATAATATCCATATGCCTAATAGGAAGATCAGCTATTACAAATATTCAAATTCACACACCAACCACTATGATTAAATTGAAGAATGCTACAAACTTCTTCAGTTGTGAAATTGATGAAACATGCAATCAATATGGGCACAACAAAAAATGTTGAGAGAAAAAATTAAATGGAATAAATGCACCCATCCAATAAGAAGAGAGAACCCAAATCAACACATTAGCTCAACATGTCCAATAATTACAAAAAGAACAGCAAAGTAAAGTTGCAGCCACCAGAAGAAAAGAAATAATGAAGATTAGAGAAGAAATAAATTATAAGGAAAATAGAAAAAACTATAAAATAAAAGCAGAATCTTTAAAAGATTAATAAAATTACAAACCACTGGAAAATCTAACTAAAGTAAAGAGAGAGAAGACACAAATAACACTCATAAGAAATTACATGGTTGACATCAGGACAGAACCAATGGAAATTAAAAACGATAATAACAGAGTACCATGAGGAGTTGTACTCTAACAAATTTGTAAATCTATAGTTAATGGATTCATTTTTAGAAAGACATACCTGCCTAAAGTTACACAAAGTGAAGTAGAAAACTTGAACAGACCTGTAACAAAAGAAATTGATTGTCATGAAAAAAATCTCAACGAATAAATTTCTAAGCCCAGATGTCTTTATTGGTGAATTTTATCAAACATTCATAGAAGAGATGACACTAATTCTAATAAAAATATTTCAGCATATAAAAAACAATGGGAGATGTCCTAGTATAGTTTACAAATAAAGTATAATCTTCATATCAAAACCTCAGAACGATATCACTAAAAAGGAAAATTATAGACCAATATTCCTCATGGACATAGATGCAAAAATTCTCAATAAAGTGCTGGTTCTGCTGGTTCATGAACTTCAATAGCA
>NW_006409116.1:190185-194551 GCF_000296735.1 Chrysochloris asiatica
CCTTCCAACCAAAAGGGCTCCTTTTCTAGCATCATATTTAACAATATTCTAGTGTTCTTCATCACGTGTCATTATTCAATATTCTGGTGATGTCTTACAATATTCCATTGTTATTCATCATGCTGTCAGTGACTAAATATTTGGGAATAGTCTGTCTCTCCTTATTGCTAGTCTGTGTTTGTCTGGAAGCTCATCTGAAAAGTACTCACGATGAGTTACCCTGCTGATTTTTAAATTACTGGCAGCATTGTTTCCACCATCACCACAACACACAAGCCACTACAGTAAGACTAACTGACAGATGAGTGGTGGGTAGGATAAGTACTGGACTGTTAATTTCAAGGTCGACAGTTAAAACACACGACCTGCTCCTTGGAAACCCCATACAGCGTCTTTATCCGTTGGAACCTACTAGACAGCAATTAACAACAACAAAAACTCATGAAAGCAGCAGCCATGAAACCAAATGAAATTGCTTTAGGCAAATATGCTGTAAAATACATTGCTAAAGTGTTAAAGAGCAAAGATGTCCGTTTGAAAACTAAGATAGACCTGACCGTAGTCTTGGTATTTCAATCACCTCATATGCATGGACAATAAATAAGGAAAATCAGAGAACAATTGATGCCTTTGTATTATTCTTTTAGTAAAAAATTTTGTAAGTATCATGGACTTCCAGAAAACCAAACAATTCTGTCTTTATATAAGAATAGTCAGAATGTTTCAGAGAAGTGAGGCTAAGTCTTACTATCTCTCACATATTATCAGGAGGAATGAATTATTGGAAAAAGCTTTCATGCTTGGAAAAATGGAGGGTAAACAACAAAGAGAAGATATCCTACAAGACGGATTGACACAGTGTCAGCAACATTGTACTCAAACTTAACAATTGTGAGACTGGCATAGGACCTAGCAGTGTTTTGTTTTGTTCTGCTGTGTATAATTTCACTATGAACTGAGTCCAATTCAATGGCATCTAACAAAAATTAGTTTTTAACCATAGTCTTTTTAAACTATCTCTTTTTCCTGTGATATCTAAGTAAAAAATGGTGTAGAAAGATGCTGATGTGATTCAGTCATCAGTGATTGTTAAGATGATCAATTTTTAACATATGTAACTATAATGTGCATTTAAAATGAGCCATCTTAGAAGTAGAAGAGGGGCTCTCAATGTCATGAAAGAAGAAGAAACAAGAATGGAGCATGTGATTTGGACCCAGAGATCCATGCATGTGTTATCTACTCATCCCAGAAATGGAAATTTGTGACACGGGAGAAATGGCAGAAGTACAGCAACAGCAGAATCAAGCACTAAAGCACAGAGCAAGTAAAGGTGATTGACTGCACAGATGCCTTGCTTGCAGAATGGGGTCTGTCCAGGGACCACATTAGGGGCATTAGGTTTGCTGACCCACAGAAGTAGAGTTGAGTGCTTTCAAGATAAGGTTTATAGTGGTGTTTCCTGTGAGCATTTATCTGCAGTATTCAAAGAGCTTTGTAACATATCAAGCGCAGTAAAGGCATGCTTGTTGGTGTGGCTGACTGTAAGAACTGTGTCCTGAGTATTTCTTATCCAGAGTTAGAACTGCTGACTTACCTACAAAACCCTGCAACTGTGAGCATGATGTCAGATTTATGTTGCCATTGCAATGAATTATTGAACCATACTGAATAGAGTGCTGTTGGAGGAGTTGTTGCTAGTATTTTTTTTGTGTGTGTGTGGGGGGGTGTTGGGGCATGGGTCAATCTTAAATTTACCGCTCAATGACTTTTCACACAATAAAAATTATCTGTATAATCAGTATATAGCTCAAGAGTAAATTTATACCAGCACCCCAGAAGCTACTGTGTCACATCCAGACACATTTCCCCCCATTGTAATCATTAACTTGACTTCTATCATCACAGATCTGATTCATCTTTTTATGAATCTTCTTAAATGAAATCCCCTAGCTCATAACCTTTGTGTCTCCTTTTGTCATTCATCGTTTTGTTGGTGATACTTAGTTTTTACTATGTAGTCATGTCATTATTGCATTTTGGAAAGCAGAAATGCAGCCTCTGAGACCCAAGAACAAGCCTGACATTGTTATTCGGGTATTGATAGGAGTTGATTAGACACACACAACTAGATTGGGGTAATGTTGTGATGAGTTTAAACACTTTCCCAGAATTCATCAGTACTCTCTCTTATTAAAATTATCAAGAGAAAAACATGTCTATTCCTTAATAATTTATACACACAAAAACAAACAAAAAAATTACAAAAATAAAACAATAGCAAAAAGAAAATTGAACAAATGACAAGACTGACCAAATATCACTCAATCCCAGCTGATATGAATAATTATTGCTTCTTTATCAATTAAATCCACTGTTATCTAGTGGATTACTCAGTAAAACATTTATAGGGTTTTTGAGAATAAATCTTTACAGAACATGCAACCTCATTTTCTCCTGTGGAGGAGCTGGTAGATTTGAACCAGCCACCTTGTGGTTAGCAGCCCAATGCCTAACTCACAGTGCCACCAAGGGTCTTTACCAAGCAGAATTTTATAGTTTCTTCACCTCTTTCACCTACTAACTAAGATTGAAAAAGAAATACAACCAGAATTGCTTTCATTTCTGACAACATATAATTTAGATTAAAGCCTCACTTCTTTGAAGCCTCCCTTAAATCATTAACAAAAGGCCAAGTTTTAAGTCTTTTCTATCACCTTCTTCCTGAGATAACTCATTTTGTACAGTGTATTTTCTCTTTTTCTGCAGTAAGTAAAAGAACATAGCAAAACTAACATTTGTTCAACTTCATATCACAGGAGCACACTGCCAATTTAAGCTTGATTGCTGTATTGCCTAAATTTGTATTTTTATATGTGTGCATATGTCTGTGCACACATTCACATACCATGCATACACACATATGAGGAAATTAGGTCATGGTTTATAGTCTGTTATATTGAAATAAATGAAACATTTCGTTTATTGATAGTAATATATAATTGAATGTTGTAACTTTCTACATTATCTTTGTTGCTATTTAGGAATAATTTTTACTTCTCCCATTCTTATTTTTGGGATTTATTTCATTTTTTCATCAGTTAATGAGTAAATCATGTTATATTACCATTATTATAAAATCAATATTTGATGAATAAATGAATTATTATCAACTGCTTGGAGTATTAGTGAGAAACTGAACTTCACCATTTGTCTTCTTTTACTTCATTCCTCCAGACACCAAGGACACAATAGAATGAACAAAATCTATGGTGACCTTCAGAAAATGGTATTTTCCTTTGTGCCAAACAAACAAACAAACAAAATCCTAGGGATAATTAAAGGCTTTTGTTAACCAATTTTACCAAAGTGATCTGGTTTGGATGATATTTTTCAAAAAAAGGTTGTCACCAAATAACTTACATTCAAGAAGTTGCAAACCCTACATCCCTATTCCTCTTGAACAAAGAGATGAGATGGGTAACTGTCATCTACTCCACAATTTTAGTGCCTGTATGATTTGCTAGTCAATAGTGTGAGGAGATCTGTACCTAGTCTTGGCACAAATGGTTTGTGTGATAGGAGTCCTGGGGAACATTTATGATGCTTGTGCTATTGAAACTGCTGTCTCGGTTTTCTTTTTCCTGTTTGAAACGTTGACCATGACAGTGTCAGAGACAGCCTATGATTTAATAATGAAGGATAGTGCTACTGTTATAGCTGAAGTATCTGTGATGAATAGAGGTATGGCAAGCAAGACAGAAAGAAGATGTGAAATAGGAGAGTAGATATAGAAAGTGGCAGATTTAAAGCCAGTCTCCAAAACATCAGCTTTTTAACCCTGAGCTGAATGCACACATGTTTTATTTTAAGATGCTACACAGAATGTCACACAGAACTTATTTGATTCATGTTTTAATGATAATTATTATCTATTTATCAGTTAATTGTTGTAGTTGTTGATTGCAGTTGAGTCGTTTCTGACCCAGAGCGACCCTGTGTACAGTTTCTGAGGAGCAGCTGGTGAGCTTGAACCCCTTACCTTGCAGTTCAAATGGCTTTGCAGTCTGTCACATTAACCCACAGTGCCACACCAGAATTCCAGTTAATAGGAACTGGTAAATTTACCAGCTGAGCAGGAAATTCTATGTATTCTCTTTTCCTGGATGAGTGAAAATTTGATCTTTGCTGAAACAGTACAAAACATTATATGTGTGTATATATACATATACATGTATATGGTGGTGGAGGTCATAGTATGCTGTGGAGTTGATTTTGACTCATATAGACACTGCATAGGGTTTCCAAGGCTGCAAAACTTTATGGGATCAGAAAGCCTCATCTTTCCGGTGAATAATGGCCAGCA
>NW_006409116.1:198448-199262 GCF_000296735.1 Chrysochloris asiatica
AACATGAATTCATACCAGGAATGCAGGATGTTTCAATATTAAAAAAACAATCAACATAATTTGCCACATAAATTTTAAAAAAGGAAGAAAAACCACTTGGCATATTGCTTGATGCCAAAATAGCATTTAACAAAATCCAACACCCATTTCTGATGAAAACACTAAACAAAGGAGGAAATAAAGGGAAATTCCTCAACATAATTAAGAGCATATGTACAAAATCAGCCGCGAATATATCACTCTCAATGAAGAGACACTGAATGCATTCCCTTTGTAAAAAGGACCTAGACAAGGATGCCATTTTTCACCACTCTTATTCAATATTGTGCTGGAAGTCTTAGCCAGAGCTATAAGGTAAGATAAGGAAATTAAAGACATCCAGATTGACAAGCAAGAAGCAAAATTCTCTCTATTTTCAGATGATGTGATCCTAAACATAGACAATCTTAAATACTCAGCAAAAATACTGCTAGAACTCATTGGAAGATTCAACAAAATAGGCAGATAAGAGATCAATGTACAAAAACCAGTTAGATGCCTCAATATTAATAAAGACAGCTATGAAAAGGAAATTAGGGACACAATTCCATCTAGAATAGTCATTGAAAGGATCCAATATTTAGGAATAAATGTAGCCAGAGAAACAAAATACTTATGTAAAGAAAACTACAAAATACTACTACCAAAAAAGAAACAAAACAACACAAAAGATATTTGTTGTTGTTGTTGTCAGGTGCCATCGAGTCGGAACCGACTCATAGCGACTCCATGCACAGCAGAACGAAACAATGTCCGATCCTGGGCCAACCTCACT
>NW_006409116.1:211188-211823 GCF_000296735.1 Chrysochloris asiatica
GTTCTCGCTGCTGCTCGAAGTTCGCGCTGCTGCTCGAAGTTCGCGCTGCTGCTACGAAAGATATTTACTAAAATGAAATTACAAAATATGGAAGAATAAAACATACGCATGAATCAGAAGTATTAACTCTGTGACTATATCACAATGTCTATACCCAAAACAATCTACAGATATCACACAATCGAAAAACAGAGATCAACAACATCTTTTAAGGAGATGGAGGAAAAGTTCACGAACTATATTGAAGGCAATGAGTTCTCAGATAAGTGAAGCAATGCTTAAGAAGAAAACAGCCTAAGGTCTCTCACTCCCTGATTTCAATACTTACTACACAGCTACAGTATTCAAAACAGCTTGGTATCTCTATGATGAAAGAGACATAAATCAATGGAACATAATTGAGAATTCAGAAGTAATTTCATCCACATACAGTCAACTGACATTTACAAAGAGCTAAAATATATTAAATGGGGAAGAAATAGTCTCTTTAACAATGGTGCTGGCAAAACTAGAAAATGATTTTCAAAAGAATGAAACAAAACCTATCTCTAACACTTTATACAAAAACTTGCTCAACATGGATTAAAGATATAAATCTAAATTCCAGAATAAAAATGATCATCAATGAAAAAATA
>NW_006409116.1:213173-225114 GCF_000296735.1 Chrysochloris asiatica
TGTATCAAAAGAAATGAACAAAAATAGGTCACACCTTATCTCCAAGGATATATTCTAAATATAATTCCCACCACTAATCTTTCAGTTTGTTGTACTGTGGTGACATCTGAGTTGCTGTGATTCTGGAATCTATGCCCTGTAGGTATTTTAAATACCTTCAGTGTCACCCATGTTGGACAGGTTTCAGATGAGCTTCCAGAAAAAGAAAAAAATAAGAAGAAAGAGTGATGAACTATTTCCAAATGTTTAGTCACTGAAAAACTTATGAATAGCCGAGAAAAAACTATCATATATAGTGTCAGAAAATGAGACCCTCAATTTGGAAGGCAATCATAATGTGACTGGAAAAGAGTTGCCTCCACAAAGTAGAAATGACCATGATAAGGCAAATGGAGTAAAGCCTGTGGGAGTAAAGTCCACAGGACCTTCATTTGCTGATGGGGCACAAATCAAAACAAAGAGAAACAGTTGTTGTTGTTAGGTGCCATCAGGGTCAACCTCACTATTGTTGCCACAACCTCACTATTGTTGCCACAGTTGAGCACATTGATGCTGCCACTTTGCCAGTCCATTTCTCTGGAGTTCTAACTCTTTTTTTCTGATCCTCCAGCTTACCAACATGATATCCTTATTCATCAACTGGTCACTCATGATAATATGTCCGAATTATGAGAGAAGAAGTTTGGCCATCTTGGCCTCCAAGGAGCACTCTGGCAGCACTTCTTCCAACACAGATCTGTTGGTTCTTTTGGCAGCCCATGGCACTCTCAGTATTCTCCTCCAACACCATAACTCAAAAGTATCAATTCTTCTATATTCACTGACCAATTTTCACATGCATATAAAGTTATTAAAAATACCATGGCTTGGTTCAGGCACACCTTAGTCTTCAAGCTCACATTTTTGCTCTTCGACACTAATAAAAAGGCATTGTGCAGCAGATTTGCATAATACAATACATCATTTGATTTCTTGACTGCTGCTTCCATTAGTGTTGATAGTTGATCAAAGAAGAATGAAGCCCTAGACAACTTGAATATTTTCTCCATTGATAAGAATGCTGTTTATTGGTCCAGTGCTGAGGATTTTTGTTTTATTTACATTGAGATGCAATCCATACTGAAGACTGTGCTCTTTGATCTTCATAAGTAAATATTTTAGTCCTCATAACTTTCAACAAGCAAGATTGTATCATCTGTAAACATTCATTAATAATCGGAACATGGCATGTACAAAGTATGAATCTAGGAAAATTGGAAATTGTCAAAAATGAAATGGAATGCATAAACATCGATATCTTAGGCATTACTGAGCAAAAATGGACCAGTATTGACCATTTTGAATCAGACAACCACATGGTTTACTATACCGGGAATGGTAAATTGAAGAGGAAAGGTGTCACATTCATTGTCAAAGAGAATATATCCAGATCAGAAATGAGGTACAACACTGTCTATGATAGAATAATATTCAAACACCTACAAAGAAGACCAAGGAGCTCAGGTAGCGTAGTGGTTACAAATTGGGCTGAGAACCCCAAGGTCAGCAGTTTGAAACTACCAGCTTAACAACAACAACAAGGAAGACCAGTTAGTACCACTATTATTCAAATTTATGCATCAACCACTAAAGCAAGAGAGGACAAAATAAAAGAATTCAACTAAGTTCTTCAATCTGAAATTCATTGAACATGCAATCAAGATGTATTGATCATTACCGGTGATTGGAATGCAAAGGTTGGGAGCAAAGAGGAAGGATCACTAGTTGGAAAATATGGCCTTGGTGATACCAACAGAGCTGTGTTGGAAGAAATGCAGCCAGAGTGTTCCTTGGAGGTAAGGATGGCCACACTTCATCTCTCATAATTCATATATATTTCAAGAGGGATTAGTCACTGGACAAATATATAATGTTTGGTATGTTAGAGGGTCAGAGTAAAAGAGGAAGATCCCCTAGCAAGATGGATTGGCAAAGTGGCAGCATCAATGGGCTCAAGTGTGGCAACAATTTTTAGGTGGGCCCAGGACCGGGCAGTGTTTCGTTCTGTTGTGCATAGGGTCACTATAAGTGGGTACCGACTTGATGGCACCTAGCAATAACAACAACAAATATAAATCATTTAATATCTTGTACTACACAAATAATTTAATTCTCTTAACAGTAATTCTAGTATACTATTGTTGCATGCTGTTGAGTTGGTTTCAACTCACAGAAACTTGGTATAGAAATTCTGACTCTTTAAATTTTTTTTGGAAGCAGAATACCTCCCCTTTCTTCCAGGGAGCATCTCCTGTGTTTGAATTACTGACATTACGGTTCAAAGTCATTTGTTTATCCTGCAGAAAAACAATATACTCCAAAGTTCTCAGCAGAAATTTTTCCGTTTAATGAATCCCATTTTGTAATATTATTTTTGTTTAATATATTCTACTGCTGGCATGATAGCTAAAATTATTTTCTGCCTTTCAGGACACAGACATTTTCTTCTATGTTTACTTTTGAAAGCTTTTCAGTCTCATGTTTTACTGATAGATTTAGGGTGATTTTGAATTAATTAATTATTTTGAATCAATTCACTGTTGTGAATTGATGAATATTTACAGAACAGCTTTACATTTGACAAGTAATTTTTATCTTTTTTTCATCTCACTGATTGAAATCTCCTCAATGTGGCATCTCTTCCTCCTTCTATCTCTTTCTCAACACTTTTGAATTTTGTCCTTGGGCAAATTCTGCCTTTTTGAAAAATCTCAAATTGTTGACCATTCTTTGGTGTTCATATCTCCTACAGTTGTTCTGTATAGACCAGTTTATTGGTTGGCTGAAAATTGAGCTATAGAATTGAGTTCAGTAACATCTGAAGAATGGCAATGGGCTTTTGTCTACTGTTGCACGTTGAGTGAATTTTTGTTCCCTTGATTTGCTGCTCTGCTTTAAAGCTTTTATTGTGAATTGAGTGAAGGTTACAGGGCTCATCACCAGTTTTACATACAACAACGGATTGCAATAATTACAATCCTATCCATGTACTATCAATCAATAATATTCACCTCTATCTTCCCATCTTTTTTAGTTATTGTTGTACACATATCACACAGAAAATATATATTTGTTTAAGTGAGTGATTTTTATGTAGATAACAGGGTTACAGCATAATTCTTTAGTATATGATTGTTCACTTCTCTTTGTAACATTTACAAAAACACTTCTTTCTCTCTCCATTGAATTATTTTGACACTCGTGTCGAAAGTGTATCTGTTTAGTTCTGGACTGTTGGTTTCTTCCATTTAGTTTTATGTCATCTTAATGCCAGTTCATGCTATTTTTACATAATTGGTGAATCAGCATTAAAAAAATACCTGTTATTCTAAGAGCAATCAATGTTCACAGTTACAATCTAGAGCCAATTGCCATTTTTATAAACAATAAAACAGCATCATAATCTCTGGCTTTGAAGAAATGTTCATTGTATATGATAAGGAATATTTTAATACTATTTAAATAATCCCATATATATGTTTCTGTACCCTGTCCAAAACATGGAAAGGGCATCTCCTAATTATGAAGACCATCTTGTTATTTACATAAATGTTATGATTTTATATTGAATGATCATGAAGAAATGCATAAAAGAGAAAGCACATTTTCATCCTAGAAAACAGTTTTTCTATGAAAGCCCATACACTTTGAAAGTGATTCATTTATACGCAATAAAAATCATGCTTACACTATAATAATTATTTGTTTTGATTTTGAAAATTGACTGCATTATGAACACTTTCATTAAAAGGTGAATACAATAGAACCCAAAGGCCTTTCAATAGAGCTACAATTAGATGAAGCTATATTATTCTTTAGCATGCTGTGCTTCCCATTAGTTGGTGATCAAAAGAAAAAATTCCAAAGAAGATCAGTAGAATGTAAGATTGATTACAGACTGTTTCAGCAGTGTAATCACGAGCTAGTGCAATCTCAGCATGAATGGAGTCCCCAGAGAGCTAGTTACTATCTGATAGCCCTACAAAGGAGGGGAATCAAATGACTTCTAGAATGTATATTGGTTTGTGTTGCATTAAACAGGAAAGGATTATATCTCACAGTGTCATCCATCCTGGCATCTGAGAACAGTGCATCTAAAACATCTCATTTCCACGGAAGTTGTACATCAACTTAGCTGTATAGCCTGATTCAGCAACTCCTGGAAAGAAATGGAAACTGCACAATAGCTCTGTTAAAACAGCTGCGATTAATTATTATGTGCTTTTGGTGCTTCTTGCCAACAGATAACAAGACTAATATTTCATTATTATTCAATTTGTATCTCATATGCTGATTATTCTTCCTTAACATTATAAATCCCAAATATAGCATTTCCTGTTTACAATTATTGCAATAAATATTGAAGCATATTTGAGGTCCAATGGAAGAAAGCAAAGGGGAAAAGAGAGACCTAAAATCTAGTTCTGGTTCTGCCCAAATCTGGCTCTCTGGCTATATATGATTTAACTAATCTCGACTTCAATGTTAGTTGTTGCTGTTATGTGTCATTCGTTTTTTTTTGTTTGTTTGTTTGTTTGTTTGTTTTGTTTTGTTGTTTTTTGTTTTTGTGTGTGTGTGTGTGTGCGTTTTCCAACTCATAATGACACTGCATAGGGTTTTTGGGGACCAGCTGGTACATTTGAAGTGCCAACCATGTATTAAGCAGTCCAGTTCTTATCCTATAGCACCACACCAGAACTCCCTTAAGCATATTTTTTTAATGGAATGATCAACTTTGAATTTCTGAATTTCAGAAGTCTGGATTCATGATTTTTTAATTTAATTTAAACTGTGCCAGAGGAATAATTGAATAATGCTACAGAAATTTTGTACAGGATATAGCCATGGTTTTACACTACTGAGACAAAATATTAGTATTGATTCACATGAGTGATCTAAATTCCTGCCATCCATCCTGGTGTGGCACTGTGGGCAAATGTGCTAGACTCTAAGGTCAGTTTGAACCACAAGGATGATGGTTCAAAATCACTAGTTGTTTATTGGAAACTATACAGGGTTTCTATGAATCATAACAGACTTGATGACACTCAGCAAGAACAATATTTATTAAATAACTTGAATAGTATAAGGGACAGATTAGCTAGCTATTTCCAGAAAACAATCACATAGGCAGTTTATCATTGAAATATCAAATCAAATATATGTTGGTCAATCTCTGGAAAGAAGATAGAAAAGATCTAACCTAATACTTTGATATAATCCAGAGTAAAACAAAATCCTGGAATTTTTTTTTCTCATGGGACCTATCCTAGATCCAAAAGAGAACTAGAAGTGGTCTAGAAAAATCATATTGATACTGCATTTTATACATTCTTGAATACAAAGGCAAGATATTATAGCAACAAAATTGCTGAGGAGGGGAGATGGTTTCAGCATAATCTAGGAAGACTCTTTATAACAACAAACAAATGAAAAGCATTGTTATCACAGAATATATGCTATTGTCTGTAAGGGAGTATTGTTGTTGTTGTTATGCGTTGTGGAGTCGGTTCCAACTCATAGCGACCCTGTGCAGCATTTCCGAGGCTGCAAATCTTTGTTGTTGTTATGTATCTACACAGGGTTTCCGAGGCTGTAAATCTTTACGGGAGCAGACCGCCTCATCTTTCTCCCGCGGAACCGCTGGTAGTTTCGAACTGCTGACCTTGCGGCTCGCAGCCTAATTCGTAACCACTACGCTACCAGTAAATCTTTACAGGAGCATAAAAACCTCATCTTTCTCTGGCGGAACAGCTGGTAGTTTTGAACTGCTGACCCTGGGGTTATCATCCCTACTTGTAACCACTATGCTACCAGAGCTCCTTAAGGAAGTATTAAGTGTTCCTACATCCAAATTACATGTCTATTATAGATCTGCACAATTCCATATTGAAATGATATTCCATAATTAGTGAAAAATTCAATAATAACCTGTGATATAAAGATGACATAACCTTGCTTGCTACAATTAAAGAGGGCTTTAAATGTTTATTGGTAAAGATCAAAGGTCACAGCCTTCAATATGGATTACACCTCAATTTAAGAAAATAAAACAGTCCTTACAACTAGATCAGTACATAACATCATGATAAATGGAGAAAACACTGAAGTTGTAGAAGACTTCATTTTACTTCAACCCCCAATCAACACTAATGGAAGAAACAATCAGAATATGAAACAATGTATTGCATTAGGCAAAACTGCTTCACAAGACCTCTTTAAGTGTTCAAGGGCCAATATATCAGTTTGATGAATAAGTTGTGAATGTCCCATACCACAGTTTTTTTCAATCACCTAAGATACATGTAGAAGTTGACAGTTAATAAAGCCAACCACAAAAGAATCAATGCATTTGAATTATTGTGCTGAAGAAGAATATTAAAAGTACAATGCTTTTAAATAGCAATATTAAAAGGATTGCCAGACAACAAACAAATTTATATCAGAAGAAGTACAGTCAGAGCGCTCCATAGAATACAGGATGGTGCGACCTCATTTCTTGCACTTTGGGCATATTATCAGGATGGAGCAGTCCTTAGAGAAGGACATCATGTATGGTTAAGTGGAGGGTGAACAACAAAGAAAAATACTCCAAACAAGATGGATTGGTACAGTGATAACAACAATGTACTCAAACATTAACAATTGTAAGGGTGGTGCAGGACAGGGCAATATTTTGTCCTGTTGTGCATAGGGTGCCTGTGAATCAGAACTAACTGTACAGCACTCAACAACAACAACAAAAACAATTCCATTGGTTTACGTGTCTTCTACATGGTAACATTACATATGAAGAGCACAAGTTATGATACTATTTTTGTTGTTGTTCCTGAATTTCATTAGCATTCATTGACATTTTCTGGGCCACTTGGAATTGAAACTTTGGAGTAATTTTTATATCTCTGTCCCTTATGATGTTATACTATAATCTAGCATATTTATTTATAGCATCACTATTTCTAGTTCTCTGACTCTCTGTTAGAACTGTGTATACTTAAACCACTATAATAGATTCCTAACTTATGTTTTATCCATAATTTGTTCTTTTGGCCAATCAGTCTTATAAGACACTGAGCAATTAATCCTGTATTGGAATATCCTGATAATTTTAGAGATGAATATTAAAGTATATTTACTTCATGTCTGTGGTTTTTTTGTATCCATTTATCATTACTAAATTAAGAATTTAAACTGATATCCCATACCTATGTTATATCAGAGAAATTCTCAAAAAGTACAAAACATTTTTATTACATGAGAAGCATTAGAGATGACAGGTATATATGTGTTTCCAAACATAAGCTTTTAAAGCTACAAACTCTCATTTTGCCAGTTTTTTTTTCTTACGTAGGGTTGTCTCTAGCCTGATGTTGGCCCTAGTTACTCCTTTGTTGCTTTACTCTTGCTTATTAAAGATTTTTTTTTTTTTAAATGTGATATGCCTCACACCTAAATTTGAAGAGACTGTCAATAAGCCTAAACAATTATCTTCTTGACATATCTCTTTTTGTTTATGTTGTTTTGTTTATGTTTGGGAATAGAAGATTTATTAGATTTGCTAACTTTAAAAATGGGACTCAAAAATCTCACTATGTAAATTTAATCTCACATTTTACGTTTACCAGTTCCATAACCTTGAAGATTTTGCTTTCCTGCTTGGGCAAATAAAAGGAGAATTGAACTCAGAGCACAGAAGACAGAAGAAGGCACAGTAACTAGTTATGTTATTATGGCAAGAGTCCAAAGAGATAAGATCAATGCTTTAATGAATGTAGTGATTAACTAAGAACATACTGATAATTACCCCCTCCCTGTACCAATAATACAAAAATAAATCACTCATAACCCTTGTATACATGAAGCACACAGTCTATGATATAAGAAAGATACATTAAAACAAAAACAATACCAAACAAAAAACCTACCTGTAACAAGATGTTAATTACCATTGTAAGGGTGGGAGCAAATATCTAGAGAACAATGTATTGATTCCATTGTATCTTATGTGTTCTGACCAAATGAGCCAAAGAGTATATTATTTGCCATTGTCTAGACAATCAACTTCTAATATTAAAATTGTGATTTAATTTTCTAACTTAATGATGGCTCAAATTAAGCAATTAGAAAGGAAAAAGTTTGAATTGTACCCTTTGCATTTCTATTATTTATGTTTAGAATGCCATTTGATAGTATATTTCACTTTATTTTCATTTAATAATTCATTTAATTCCACTCATCTGTCAGTTTGTCATACTCTGGTGATTTATGTGTTGTTGTGATGCTGGAAAATATACAACTAGCATTTTGAATGCCGGCAGGGTACACTATGGTGGACAGGTTTCAGCTGAGCTTCCAGATTAAGAAAGACAAGAAAGAAGGAGAGGAAGACTGCTTCTGAATATTTAACCACTGAAAACCTTATAAATAGCAGTGGAACACTGTGAGATAGCACCAGAATGTTAACTACTGAGGCATTATGAATAATAAATGAATGCTGTTAGATATAGTGCTGGACTATGACACTCTAAGGGTGGAAGGTACTCAAAATACGACTAAAGAAAAGCTGCCTTCTCAAAGTAAAGTTAAACATTATGGCTCTAATGAAGTAAGCTTTCAAGTTATCATTTCTTGATGTGGGTACAACTCAAAATGAGAAACAGCCGTAAACACCCATTAATAATTAGAATATTGAATGTTTATAATATGAATCTAGGAAAATTGTTGGTGGTTATGAAACAATAGAGTTATTTGAAAATTCAGAATTTCTAAATCTCAGCATAGCTCCCCTGACCTCAGAGGAGATAAAACAGGCACAAGTGAGGCATCTAGGGAAGAAGAAAGCATCACAGGCCTAGTTCCCTTGGACTCAGAAGAGATAAACCAGACACAAGCTCTGCAAATAGTGTTTATTGTATCTGCTTAGGGTCCCCTGCATTCCTTAAGGTAATCAACCATATACCTTTGGGACCCTGGCAAATGTGACTAATTTGCAGTTTTTATTAGTCTGCCTATGTAAACTGATATGTAGTTTTGTTTCTCTACCTACATAAACTGATTTGCAACTTTATTGTCCTGGCCTTGTTATCTAGTCTCCCTTTTAGCACTAACTTGCTATTTCTGCTTTTATACTCCTGGCTTCAGCACATTCCTTTAGATAAGCCCCTAGACCTTGAGCCAGGATCCTAGCACATATAAGCTAGTAGTCAGCTTCCCACAGGATGGCAGACTGAGGAGAAGCGGTTGTCTCCCTGCCTTCCAGCTATAGCTGTCTGTTGTGCCAATAAACTCTCTCCAAATTAGACATTATAATAGTCATCATCCTTCTTTAGGACTTGAACCCATAACAGTTATGTGTTGTGGAGTTGGCTCAGACTCATAGTGACCTTACATAGGGTTTCTGAGGCTGCAAATCTGTATAGGAGCAGCCTCATCTTTCTCTTGTGGAATTGCTGGTAGTTACAAACTGATAATCTTGAGGTTAACAGCCCGTAACCACTATGCTACCAGAGCTCCTTGTCAAGAATGAAATGGAACAAATCAACATCAAAATCCTGGAAATTAATGAGCTTAAATAGACTGTTATTGTTGTGACGTGCCAGTGAGTCAGTTCTGACCCATAGCGACCCTGTATAGGGTTTCCAAGGAAGAGCTGGTAAACTCGAACCTCCAACCTTGCAGTTCAAATGGCTTTGCAGTCTGGTGCATTAACCCATAGTGCCACACCAGGGTTCCAATTATAAATCTGAGAGCCACATGATTTACTATGTCTGGAATGACAAATTGAAGAGGAATGGTGTTGCATTCATCATAAAAAAGAACAGTTTAAGATATATCTTGAATTATAATTATGTCTGTGTTAGTATAATATCAGTATGTCTATGAGGAAGACCATTTAATATTATTAATATTATAATCTTTGTGTTAGCAAGTAAAACCAGTGATGTAGAAATTGAGGGATTCTACTAACTTCTTCAGTCTGAAATTGATGAAACATACAAACAGGTATGTTGATAATTACTGATGATTGTATTACAAAGGTTGAAAACAAAGAGGAAGGCTCAGCATAATTGGGAAAATATGGCCTTAATGACAGAAAAGATGCTAGAGATTGCACCAGAACTTTGCAAGACAAATGGCTTCCTCATTGCAAATACATTTCTTTTTAATGTGAAACATGACTAAACACATTAACAACAAGCAATATACAGATGTATGATGAAAGTTAAGGGTACTTAAAATGCTTACTTACAAAATATCACAGCTATATATGGGTTGCACCTTAATATAAAGAAAACAAAAATCCTGACCATAGTCAAATAAATAACAACATAGTAAATGTAGGAAAAATTGAAATTTTCAAAGACTTCTTTTTTCTGCTTGGATCTATGATTAAAATTCATGGAAGAAGCAGTCAAGGAATCAAACAAAGTGATGCATTAGGCAAATATGTTGCACAAGGCCTCTTTGAAGTTTTCAGGAGCAAAGATATATATATTCTTGTTTGAGGACTAAAATGTGCCTGACTCAAGCCATGGTACTTTCAATAGCATTATATGCATGTGAAAGTTGGGCAATTAATAAGGAACAATACATAAGAATTGATGTACTGAGTTAGGGTGCTAAAGAAGAATATTAAAGGTACAATGGACTGCCTGAAGAATAAACAAGTCTGAGTTGGAATACGTTAACCAAAACCCCTTAGAAGATATGATTGCAAGGTTTTGTCACTCATACTTAGGACATAGTTGCTAGGAGAGACCAGTCCTTAGATAAGGACATCACATTTCGTAAAGTAGAGGGTCAGCAAAAAAAAAGGAAGACCCTCAATGAAATGCATTTGAACAGTGTTAGAATCAATGGTCTGAAGTACAACAATTGTGAGGATGGCACAAGATGCGACAATATTTAATTGTGTTGTGCACTCACTTTTTGTTTTGGAATGTTGTATATACTTTCAATTATTTAAAAACAAAACAAAACAACAAAAAAAAAAACTGACGCCAGAGTGGATATTTGCCTTAGCTGTAACTTTCTTGTGATATGGGGTTTTGCTACAAGTTTTGACACTATGACTATTTTGTAATGATTTAATGGATTGACAAGGAAGCATTATCATGGTGAAGTTTCACATATTCAAGAATATAATTTCAGGTTGACTGATGGTTTTTATTTTTTTATTTTTTGTCAAACTATCTCTTCAAATAGTCTTTGTAATTCAAGATCATGTGGCACCTCTTAAACTTCCCAGAGAGAATTTAAAAAATCAAAAAGTTATTATGTGTCTGCCTCTATTGCTGATAGATGAAAAACTACTCATGATTCTTACAGTATATCCTGAAACTCAAGGTCAGTTTGAACCATGATTAGTGGTTAAAACTCACCAGCCACTCCTTGGAAACCCTAAACAGGTTAGCTATGAGTAGGAAATGACTCAAAGGCACCAACAATAACTATATATAAATTGGAGAACTCCTGGTGTGGTCTTGTAGAATCAGTACCGATCTTAGAACCACAGGTAAGCAGTTCAAACCCATCAGCTACTCTTCGTTGTTGTTGCTGTTAAGTACCATTATATAATATTTCCAAGGAGGAGCTGGTAAGGTGGAAACACTAACCCTGTAGTTCAAATCAACATTTCAATCTAACACATTAACCTTCAATTCTTGGAAATCCTATGTAATGTTACTATGAGTCAGACTCAACTCAATGACACCTAACAACAACAGCAACAACATATTTACAGAAGTTATGAGCACTTATAGTTATGAGTCTTGGTGTGATGCTGTAGGATAAACAGTGGACTTCGAACCATAGGTTGGAGGTTCAAACCTATACAGGGATGCTATGAATGTGAATCAACTCGATGGCACTTAGCAATAACAACAAAATTTTTGTTATTGCT
>NW_006409116.1:225865-227311 GCF_000296735.1 Chrysochloris asiatica
ATGCATGTGAAAACTGTATAGTAAATAAAGAAGACTGTAGAAGAATTAATGAATTTGAGTTATGGTGTTGGAGAATAATATTAATGATATCATGGACTGCCAGAAGATCAAACAAATATGTATTGGATGAAGTACAATCAGAATGCTCTTTGGAAATAAGGATAGCCAGACTTTGCCTCTCATATTTTGGACATGTTATCAGGAGGGACCAGTCCCTGGAAAAGGACTTGATGATTGGCAAACTGGGGGGGCAGGGGTATGAACAAAAAAAGAAGACCCTAAATGAGATGGATTGACCCAGTGGCAGCAGCAATGGTTCAAGCATAGTAACTATTGTGGACTTGGTACAGTACTGGGCAGTATTTTGTTCTGTTGTACATACTATCATTATGAATTGGTACAGACGCATTGGCACCTGACAACAACAATGACAAACTCACATCTAATTAGTGACTGATAAGGGTTCCAAATTCTATTTTTAATAAGCTCACAATGTATAATAGAACTGCCTTCAGGAAAAAATAATATGAACTTCAAATTTACCAGTTAAAAAATGGGAAAAAAAATACTATCATTTTATAAACAAAAAATCCTAATGTCACTTAGTTTTGAGCTATCACAAAGACTACCAAAGCTGTTTTGGTACAGAGCATTTTTTGCTTTGTATCTTCTATTAATTTATAAATCTGAGAAGCATTTTAGTTAGAGTTTTCAAGAACAAATATAGAATCATAACTTCTGAGTTCATTTCCCTTCCTCATCATAAAAATTGTCATATCTTAATCCTTTGTGCCTTATTTTTCTCCTCTCAATTATAATTGATATAATAAGACTATCTAATTCATAGAATAATTTAATAAAAATCAGAACACAGTGCATCTATTATATATACTCTACAGAACTGGGATAAATCACACCCAAAATTTGTTTCTGATATCAAGGCAAACACACATTAATTAAGTATGAGAACGTTTATTACTCAGATAATGAGTCTTCTGAAGAAGAAAGCAAATTTCTAAGTGGCCTAAGAGAGAAGAAAAACAAGAGAATGGCTTTCATTTTATTGGTTTAATTAGAGAGACTGCATTGAGAGATCCTGCGCTTACACAAGTTGGTGCTTATGTGGTTTGAAGATTACACTGACATCAAAGGAGAGTACACCTGAACTTTCTTACCTTTCTAAGATATAGTGAATCTGGAGTGGGAGCCTTAAACTTTGGAAATTGTCAGATAAAAATGAAGTCAGATTATTTGCTCTAATATACCCTTTATGTTAGGCTGATGAAGATATTTTTTTAAATGCTGTGGCTTTAGATCTTTAACATATGTATATATATATACATATATATACACATATATATTGTTGTTGTTGTTAAGTGCCATCGAGTCGGTTCCGACCCATAGCGACCCTGAACAGGGTTTCCGAGGCTGTAAATCTTTACGGGA
>NW_006409116.1:229316-232269 GCF_000296735.1 Chrysochloris asiatica
TTGATTCATTTTATATTTTTTGTTTTCTATCTAGTTTTTTCTGTTCTTCGATGATTGGAGGTTTATTTTATCTGTCTGTTTGAAGTTGTTGAAGACTTTATTTTATTCAGATCAACCATCAATACTCATGGGAGCAGTAGTCAAGAAATCAAACAACCTATTGCATTAGGCAATTATGCTGCAGAAGACCTCTTTAAAGCGCTCAATAGCAAAGATATCATGTTGAGGACTAACATGTGCTTGTTATTTTCAATAACCTCATAGCATTTGAAAGTAAGACCATGAATAAAGAAGATTATAGAAGAACTAATGCATTTGAGTTATGGTGTTACAGGAGAATATACAAAGTCTAATGGTCTGCCAAAAGAGCAAACAAATTTGTTTTGGAAGAAGTACAACTCTGACTCTCATACTTCAGACATATTATCAAGAGAGATTAGTCCACAGATAAAACGTTATGCTTGTTAAAGTGGAGGGTCAGAGAAAAAGAGGAAGGCCCCAAATAAATGAATTGTAACAGTGGCAGGATCAATGGGATCAAGTGTAGTCACAATTGTGACATTGGTACAGCACATTGCAGTGTTTTTTGTTTGTTTGTTTGTTTTGTTTTTTTCCATTGTGCATAAGGTGGAAATGAATTTGCACTGACTCAATGGCACCTAACAACAATTTCAATAGAATCGGATTGTGTATTCATTTAAGGTGAAATTATGACAACCTAATGTCGTCTTCATTTATTGTTTCTGGTGCTTTTTGTCGAGTTGTGAGGATTTTTATTTTCTTAATTTTAGGTTTCATCACATCAATATAAATGTAGAAAAATTGAAGTTGTCAATGATTTCATTTTGTTTGGATCAATCTTCAACAATCATGGATTCAGCACTTAGGAAATGAAACGATATATTGTATTGGGAAAATCTGCTGCACAAGACTTTTTAAAGTTTTGAAGAGCAAAGTTGTCAGTATCAGGATAAAGATGAGCCTGACACAAGCCATGATATTTTCAATAACCTCATATGCATGCAAAAGTTTCATAGTGAACAAGGAAGAGCATAGAATAATTGATGCATTTGAGTTATGGTGTCAGAGGAATATATTGAAAGTACCATGGACTGCCTAAAGAACAAATTGATCTGTATTAAAGAAATACAGCCAGAGTGCTCCTTGGATGCCAGGATGGTCAGACATTGTCTTTCATTCTTTGAACATATTGTCAGGAGGCACGAGTAACTGGAAAAGGATATCATGTTTGATAAAGTGGAGGACGGGACAGAAGAAAACTAGGAAGACCCCTAGATAAATGGTTTTGTTCAGTGGCAGCATCTATGGGATCAAATGTAGCAACAATTGTGAGGTTGGCTTGGGATCAGGTGGTGTGTCATTCTGTTGTGTATATTGTTGTTGTTGTTAGGTACCATTAACTTGGTACCGACTCATAGAGACCCTAGGCAAAACAAAACGAAACACTGCTCAATCCAAGACAACCTCAAAATTGTTTCTACACTTGAGCCTATTGATGCTGCAACTTTGCCAATCCATCTCATTGGGGGTCTTTCTCTTTTTCTCTGACCCTCCATTTACCAAACATGATATCCTTCTCATCAACTAGTCCCTAATAATAATGTGTCTGAAGTATGGGAGAAGAAGCTTGGCAATCCTGGCCTCCAAGGAGCACTCTGCCTGCACTTCTTCCAACACAAATCTGTTGATTCTTTTGGCAGCCCATGACACTTTCAATAATCTCCTCCAACACCATAACTCAAAGGTATCAATTCTTCTATGGTCTTCCTTATTCATTATCCAGCTTTCAAATACATATGAAGTTATTGAAAATACCATGGATTCAGTCAGGCGCACTTTAGTCCTCAAGCTGACATCTTTGTTCTTCAACACTTTAAACAGATCTTGTGCAGCAGATGTACCTAATGCAATATGTCATTTGATTTCTTGACTGCTGCTTCCATTAGTGTTGATAGTTGATCCAAGAAGATTGAAGTCCTTGACAACTTCAATCTTTTCTCTGTTGATAAGAATGTTGTTTATTGGCCCACTGGTGAGGATTATTGTTTTCTTTACATTGAGATGCAATCCACACAAAGACTGTGTTCTTTGATCTTCATCAGTAAACATTTTAAGTCTTCTTCACTTTCAGCAAGTAAGGTTGTATCATCTGCATATCGCAGGTTGTTAATGAGTCTTCTTCCAATCCTGATGCCATGTTGTTCTTCATAGAGCCCAGCTTCTTGGATTATTTGCTCAGTTTACAGGTTTAATAAGTATGGTGAAAGAATACAACCCTGTCACACACCTTTTTTCATTTTAAACCATTCAGTGTTCCCATGTTCTGTTTGAACAACTGCCTCTTGGTCTATGTACAGGTTCTTCATGAGCACAATTAAGTGTTCTGGAATACTCATACTTTGCAATGTTGTCCACATCTTGTCATGATCCACACAATTGAAAAGCCTTTGCATAATCAATAAAACATAGGTAAACATATTTCTGATATTCTCTGCTTTCAGCTAAGAGCCAACGAACAACAGCAATGCTATCCCTTGTTCCACTGCTTCTTCTGAATCTGGCTTGAACCTCTGGAAGTTCTCAGTCAAGAAAGCATTTATTAGAAACATCAACATCATCAGTTAGAATAAAATCAGGAGTCAACTGCAAGATGTTGATGTTCTTTATCAATTTTAACGACAGATAAAGTTAATTTGATTGCTGTGCATTTCATCCAATGAGGTCCATGTACAAAGGCATTGATATTATTCAAAATGAAAATATTTCTAATAAATGCTTTCTTGGCTGAGAAAAATTCCACCAGTCCATTTCAGCTCACTAATGACTAAGATATCTATATTTAGGCATTCCATTTAATTTTTGACAACTTCCAATTTTCCCAGATTCATACTTCATATATTCCATGTTCTGATTTTCAAACTTCATACTTCAA
>NW_006409116.1:233219-240419 GCF_000296735.1 Chrysochloris asiatica
TATAGTGTCGCTATGGGTCAGTACCGACTCAATGGCACCTAATAACAACATGAGTCAGAACTGACTCTAAGGCATTTAACCACAAACACAACAACAATGGATTATATTACTAAAACAGACTTACTCCATTTTCTGTTGTTGGCAACATCTATTACACATAAATACCTAAAAAATGTGCAAATACCACTACTTTAACAACACTGTGTTTTGTCTTAAACACATGGAGGAAGATGAAGAGTCGGTTGAAGAAAGAAGTACTTTGTACACAGAAAACTCACTAAAAATTTGTCTTATCTTTCTAACTGAAAGACTGAAAGGCATACATGAACTTCTTAAAGAAAATATCTGATGGCTATATAGGCAGTTTTTCTCTCTAAACCTTGACAGTCACTGAGTAGCAGACATTGACTATATCACACATAAATTCTTTCCCCCACACATTACATAAGATCAGATATTAAGTCATAGGAATTTTTTAAAGTATGTTTTCATCTAGATATGTAAGCAAATAGGGAGGTAAAGAAGGAATAATGTACTACATAACCAACCAAGATAAATCTCATTCACATTTGGATATCACAATTGCATATCTCAGTGCATTTGTTTTCAAACTGAAGAAATACAATCCCTCCTTAAAAGGAAAAGAAGAAAGTCAAGCTCTTAAAACACATGTTTTTTGTTTTTTGTTTTTCCTCTGTGCTCCCTCATTGATTAATGCTCTGAACTCAAACTGCTGTAAAATTATACTGATGTCCTCTTTAGATCATGATTCACATGACTTTACTCAGAAAATGCAGAAAAATGTTTGTCAAAAACAGAAATAAATGAGATATCTCATTTGCATTGAAATACACAGATCACCAAAGAAAAAGGATGCTTCTATGCCAAGTGTATTTTTTCACTCAGAATATATTGCTGATATTATGGAGCTAGGCATTGCCAATCATTTGCATTTGGCTTTGTTTTCTATAACATTTACTGCCTCTTATTTAAAAACCAAACAATAACCGAAAATTCATCAACTCAGGAAACTTCTATACCCTTATGATATATATATATTTTTTTTTTTTTTGATATGCTATAAACATGATCTTACTCTTTTATTTGGACTGTTATATCCTTTTAGAGTATCCACATGATTTAAAATGCTGCTGTTGTGGTGGGGTTTTTTTAGGTGTCAAAATATTGATTCAATTCTGACTCATAGCAATGCTATGCAACAGAACAATACACTGACCAGCCCTGCAGCATCTTCACAATTGTTATGCTTGAGCTCGTTGCTGCTGCCACTGCACTAATTCATCTTGTTGGGTGTCTTCCTATTTTTCACAGACTTTCAACTTTACCTACTATGAAATCCTTCTCAAGGGTCTGGTCCCTCCTAGCAACATGTCTGAAGCATGAACAATAAAGTCTGGCAATCCTACCTTCAAAGGAGCATTATGGCCGTACTCCTTCCAAAAAAATATTTTTATCCCCAAAACTTTTACTCAAAAGAATCAATTCTTCGATTCTTCTATTATTGTTGTTTTTAAGAGCTGTCAAGCCAATTCCAACCCACAGAAACCCTGTATAGGGTTTCCAAGGAGCAACTGGATAGCTTGAACCACTGACCTTGTAGTTCAAAAGACTTTGCAGTCTGATGCATTAGCCCACAGCACCACCCCAGGACTCCAATTCTTCTATAGTCCTCCTTATTTAATGTCCAACTTTACACGCATATGAGACTAATAAAAATACAAGGGTTTGGATCAGGACCACGTTAATCCTCACACTGATATCTTTGTTCTTGTATATTTTAAATAGGTCTTGTGCAGCACATTTACCTAATGCAATACAATGTTTCATTTCTTGACTGCTACTTCCATGAATGTTAATGATGGATGGAAGTAAAATGAAGTCTTTGACTTCAGTCTTTTCTCCATTTATCTTGAATTTATTTATTGTTCCAGTAGTGAGACTTTTTATTTTCTTTAAATTGAGGTGTAACCCATGACAAAAGCTGTGGTCTTTGATCTTCATCTATAAGTATTTTAGGTCCTCTTGGTTTACAGCAAACAAGATTGTATCATCTGCATATGACAAGCTGCTAATGAATCTACATCCAATCCTAATGCCATGTTCTTCTTCATATAATCAGTTTACCAGATTATTTACACAGAACACAGATTGAATAAGTATGCTGAATAAGTTTATAAGTTAAAATAAGCCTGTGAACTTTTGTCATTATAAAATGGAAAGTGCAGAAGTAGTACTAAACTAAATCAGACGTTCTTTACTAATTGGTATTTTTCTTACCATATTTCATTTGTACAAATGTATAAAATTAGTATGGATTTTTAATAATATGAAATACTAAAATTGTTTATGCAAACTATGCTAATCAGGAAAATATTGCAATAGAGGCATATCTGTCCTTCTTTACTTATTACATATTTTTTAATATTTGACTAGATGTTCTCTACTCAGTGGGAACTATAGTGTTATTTCAGTTAATCACTTAATGATTAAATGCATTGTTTTCAAAGTCTCCTTAAAAATAATAGTGTTATTATTTTATCTTTAGAAGAATAACACTGGATATATATTTCAGTTACGAACGTAGTACCATTCCTTATCTTGCTTGCCAAAAGTATGACACATTGGGGGATGCATGCTGCATTTGAATAGTGAAGAATTATTCTTTCTCACCAATTTCTCTTGTATTACTGGATTCATTGTACTTGTTGGGATTTAGTAGCCTAATTCCCATTCTGTTGTGTGTAGGTCAGGTTAGTCTGTTTTCTCCTTGGTACTATACACAGATATTTCATCAGCTAATTGCTTCTTTCACTGTCCAAGGGTCTGTATCAGTTTGTTTCATACTATTATGTTTCAATGATAAAGGAATTGAACTTTTATTTCCACTATTATTTAAAAATATAATCCTAAGTAGGAGAACTACCACTAGGAAAAATCCTCTAATAAATGGTAAATTAGATTGCAAACTTTTAGATTAAGTAAATCCTTAAGCATCATTAAATGCATAGGACTATTTTACTCCAGAGCATAAAGATTACTTGATACTATTCAGAAACACTTACATAAGATTAAAATTAATTTCTGACTTTAACATTTTAAAACTTCTTATTGCTATTAAAATTTATGAAGTTAATTTTCATATTTTATAGGGCTTTTTATTTTATACATTTATTTAACTTCTTTCATTCATGAGCGTATTTTTTTACCTTTAAATAAATCTCTGCTTCATTGAAAATTGTGTAAGTGTTACTCCACTGGTAAATTCATAATAAAAAATGTCCCTACTCTCTGAATTCTCTCCATTTTTACATATCTTCAAAGGTTCACTTATATGGCGATGAATGCAGTTCAGTTGGTTGTCCTTTGACTCTTAGCACACACAAAAAAAATTGACAAGCAAATTCAATAGTTGTAAAATACAGCTTTGATGATACAAACATTCCTGGGATTCCAAGATAGAATTTTGCAAAAGCAATAACTTGATCATTGTGAATACCTTCTTTAAGAAACATAAAATAAACAAACAAAAACTATACACATGGACCTCACCAGACAGGATATACAGAAATCAAATTGACTGCATCTGTGAATAGAGATGGTGGAAAAGCACCATGTTATCAACCAGAACAAGGCTAAGGGCAGCCTGTGGAACAGATAATCAATTCCTCATATACAAGTTCAGGTTGAAGCTGAAGAAATCTAAAACAAGGACACCATAGCAAAAATATGATCTTAAACATATCCAATCTGAATTTAGAAATTGTCTCAAGGACAGATTTGATGCATGAGACACAAAAATACATTAGACACAGAAGACTTGTGGGATAACATCAAGAGCATTTTCATATAGGAAGAAAAAAAAAAGATCATTAAAAAAACAAGAAAGAAGGAAAAGAGCAAATTGGATGTCAGAATAGACTCTCAACCTTCTCTCCAGCATAAAAAGTCTAAAGCAAATGGAAGAAATGGGGACATAAAAAGAGCTAAATAGAAATTTCAAAGATCAGCTTGAGAAGACAAAGGCAAATATTATAACAAAATGTGCAAAGACCTGGAGTTACAAAAACAAAAGATAAAATCACACTTAGCGTTACTCTAGCTGAGGAAACTAAAGAAAATATTCAAACCTTAGCTTGCAGTATTCAAGAGTTCTGTGTTTGAAATATTGAATGATGAAGATAGCACCAAAAGAAGATGGAATGAATACACAGTGTCACTGTACTAAAAAGTAATGGCCAATCATCAAACATTTCAAGAATTAGCATGTTATCGATACCCAATGATCCTGAAAGATTAAATCCAAAGTGCATTGATGACATGGGCAAATAACAAGGTACCAGGAATTGATGGAATACAAATTGTAACCTTGCATCAAACTGATGTGTCATTGGAGGCACACACTCATCTATACCAAGAAATTTGGAAGACAATTGCCTAACCAACTGACTTGAAGAGAAATACATATTTGTTCCCATTCCAAAGACAGGTGACCCAATGGAATGCACAAATCATAAGACAGTACCATTAATGCTGCATGCAAATTAAATATTGCTAAATATTATAAAACAAAACAAAACAAAAAATATTTGCAAATATACGATGAGAGAGAAATTCCAGAGGCTACAGCTGGATTCAGGAGAGGACATGGAATAAAGGATATCGTTGATGATGTCAGATAGATCTTGGTTAAAAACAGGCAGTATCAGAAAGATGTTTACTTGTGGTTTATTTACTATGCAAAGGATCTCAATTGTGTGGATCATGGCAGTCTCTGGATAACATTGTGGAGAATGAGTGTTCCAGGACTCTTTAATTGTGCTCATGAGGAACCTGTGCACAGACTAACTGGCAATTGTTTGAATAGAATAAAGAATGTTGAATGGTGTAAAATCAGGAAAGCATGCACCAGGGTTATATTTATTCTCCATACTTGATCAGTCTGTATGCTAGCAGATAATTTTAGAAGCTGGATTATATGAAGCAAAATGTGACATCAAGATTGGAGGAAGACTTATTAGCAATCTGTGATATGCAAATATGCAACCTTGCTTGCTGAATGCAAAGAGGACTTAAAAGACCACAGATTTAGGTATCAGATGCATCTCAATGTAAGAAAACAAAAGCCTCACCAATGAATGAGTAAACAACATTCATATAAACAGAGAAATGGTTGTATTTGTTAAAGGCTTCATTTTGCTTGGATCAACCATCAACACTCATGGAAGCAGCAGTCAAGAAATCAAACGTCGCATTGAATTAGGCAAAGTTGCAGCACAGGACCTCTTTGAAATGTTGAGGAGCAAAGATGTCAGTTTGAGGACTGAGATGTGCGTGATCTAATCCATGGCATTTTCTAAGACTTCATATGCTTGTGAACATTGTACAGTGAATAAGAATTGATGCATTTGAGTCATGGAGTTGGTGGAGAATATTAAAGCTACCGTGGACTGCCAAAAGAACAAACCGATCTGTGTTGGAAGAAATGCAACAGAATGCTCCTTGAAAAACAGGATAGTGATATTACATATCTCATTTTTCAGACATATAATTAGGAGGGACCAGCATAGATGTTAGGAACCTTATGATCAGCAGTTTGAAACTACCGCAGGAGAAAGATGAGGCTTTCTGTTCCCGTAAAGATTTACAGGCTCAGAAACCCCGTATAGGGTCGCTATGAGTCGGAACCAACTCCACGGCACACAACCACCACCACCACCAGTCCTTGGAGGGAGTTCTGGTGTGGCGCTGCCGGTAAATGTGGTAAACTGCAAAGTTTGGGACGTGAAGGCTGGCAGTTCAAACTCGCCAGCTGTTCTTCGGAAACCCTTTCCTTAAACAATGTACAGGGTCTCTATGAGTCAAATCCCAACTCAACAGCACTTAGCATCAACAAGCAACAAGTACTTGGAGGGTGTGAGAAAATGTGAAAGTCCCCCAGCACTCAGATTAGTATTGGCAACAGCAGTGGGCTCAGGTTTAGCAGTGGTTGTGAGGCTGGCATGGGAGAAGGCAGTGTTTAGTTCTGTTATACAGAGGGTTGCTATGACTCATGCTGACTTGATGGCAAGTAGCAGCAACATGTTATACAGAACATTGACATGTGACTGAGAGTTCAATTTCTTGCTGAGGGATGCATAAATCTTGACTGACACCTAAAATTAACATGAACATAAAACCTTTCCCATTCAAACTACAAGAAGGTCTAAATTAAATATATAGGTTCTATTTTTGCATAATTTGTATTTATAAATATGCTTTGTTCAAGTTTCATCATCATTTAAAAAATTTAAAACTTGTTATTTATATTTGTTATTTTAAATTGCTCTGTAATCTGCTCCAACTCATAGATAATGTATTCTACTCATAGGAACCGTATGCACAACAAAATAAACATTTTCCTTTTTTTTAAATGAAGCTTTTATTGTGAATTAAGTGGTTAGGATCTCATGTTCCACTCATGCTCTTCCATCTTGATGGTCTTTGGGTAGGTCTTCTGCTTCTGGAATGAAAGGTTAACTACTCCCCCCTTTTTGTTACATGACATATCATTACAGTTGTGACAATCGCAGTTAATCATGATAACCATTACTCACTATTGAATCAAAGTTCTAGAGCCCCTTTTAGGTCTTCCAGACAGTTAGAGTCTAAAGACTGGCTTACAAGCTTTCTGTAATCACATTTCCTTTCTATCACACTCAATTGTCTATTTTGTAAGAATAGGCAAGGGAAACAAATATTCATAATATAATCAGTCACCTTAGCATTCTTTTCCCTCTCTTACCCATTCAGATTATGCCTCAATCCCTGTATCACAGAGCTCTATTTTTCCAAGGTTGAATATACATCACTATTTACCTCTGTCCCATTTTCCTCATGCAAATCTCCCTATGTGGTCCCCTATCTTCCTTGTTCTTCCACCCCTTCCCCTTCTTGTGTGTTTTCCTTCCCTTTGTTTTATGTTACCTTCCCTCTCACCCAAGCTATGTTGTCATTATCCCAAACCTGTGTCTTATTGTCCCCTCCCTCCTACCCATGGTAACCAAGATATATATATTGTTGTTGTTAAGTGCCGTCGAGTCGGTTCCGACCCAGAGAGACCCTGTACAGGGTTTCCGAGGGTGTAAATCCTTACGGGAGTAGAAAGCCTCATCTTTCTCCCGCGGAGCGGCTGGTAGTTTC
>NW_006409116.1:240519-246923 GCF_000296735.1 Chrysochloris asiatica
TTTTCTTTTTGTATGACATTATCTAATCTTGCATAAGCCTCACAATTATTGTTATGTTTGAGCCATTGTTGCAACCTTTTTTATGTCAGTTCATCTTATTAGGGATATTCCTCTTTTTTGATTACCCTCTACTTTTCCAGTCATGATGTCATTTTTTAAGAACATGTCCCTCTTGATATCCAAAGCATTTGAGATAAGATCTTGTTATTCTTGGTTCTAAGGGATAGTCTGATTTCAATTTTTCCAAGATAGATTTGTTTTTCTAATAATTTCAATATTCTTAGCCAGCAAAACAATTAAAATGCATTGATTCTTTTTCAGTCTTCCTAATTAATTATACAGCTATCACATGTATATGAAATTATATATAATACCATGGATCATGTTAGGCACATCTTTGTTCTCCAAGTGACATATTTTTTTTTTTATACTTTAGAGGAGTTTTGCACAGCAGATTGTCTAATGCAATATGCATTTTGATTTCATACCTATTGCTTCCAGGAGTGTTGATTGTAGATCCAAACAAAATTAAATGCATGACAACTTCCATTAATTATGGTGCTGTTTATTGTCCTAGTTGTGAAAATTTTTGTTTTCTTTATATTATATGGTAATTGATACTGAAGTCTGTATTCCTTGATCTTCCTCATTAAGTCCTTCTGTGGTGCTGTAGGTTAATGTGTTAGACTTCAAAGTCAGTTTGAACCACAAGGTTGGTGGTTCAAACTTACCAGTTGCTCCTTGGAAGCCCTATACAAGGTTGTTATGGATCAGACCAAACTTACCAACACTTAACAATACAGTAATATACTGCAGTAAGTGTCTGAAGTCCTTTTCTATTCCAGCAATCAGTGCTTTTCAATTTGCATATGGCAGGTTGTTAATGTGGCTTCCTCAAATCATGATAGCTCATTCTTCTTCATACACTCCAGCTTCTTTGTTTACTTGCTTAACATGCAGAACAAATAAGTATGGTGAAAAGGTACAACCTTGATGCACAGATTTTCTGATCTTAAATCATGCAGTTTCTCTGATTTCTCTTTGGAGAAGTGCCACATGGTCTATGTACAGATTTTGCAAAAGCACAATTTACTGCTCTGAAATTCTCAGTGTGTGCCTGTGAGATACAGCTCTGGTAGCATAATGTTTATGAATCAGGCTGCGAACCACAAGGTCAGCAGTTCAAAACTACCAGCTGTTTCATGTAAGAAAGATAAGGCTTTCTGCTCTCGCAAAGATTTACAGCCTTGGAAGCCCTGTACAGGGTCGCTATGAGTCAGAACTGACTCCATAGCACTTAACCAAAAACAAATCAACCAATGTTTAAAGAAAAAAATAATATAAAAGGTATCTGGAATAGCAAATAGTATCACATTTTATATAGGTATACTGTTTTTGCTGTTGCTAAGTACCATAGAGTAAATTCTACCTCATAGAGACCCAGTGATAAGGTATTTGAAGAGTAGTTGGTGAATTTGGAAACACTGACTTTGTAGCTCAAACCAACCTTGTGGTACAGTGCTTATCCTATGGGGCTACTCAGATATACTCTTTTTGTTGTTGTTAAGTGCCATTGAGTTGGTTCCAACTCATAGAGACCCTGTAATAGGGTTTCCAAGTAGCAGCCAATGAATTTGAACCTCAAACTTATCTGTTCAAACTGACCTTACAACCTAATTCTTGTCCTATAGTGCCATACCAGGAGGACTTCCAGGTATACTGAGAAGGGTCTAATTTATGGTTTATGCCCTCATTAATTTTGTGATTCTGGAAAATTATTTAACCTCACTAATCATTAATTTCCTTATTTATGAAATAAGATCAATTGTAATATTATCTATTTCCTAGCACTCTCTTAAATAATAAATAAATCATTAATTTTTTGTTAAGTGTTGTTGAATTGGTTCTGACTTATAGTGACTCTATATAGGGTTTCTAAGGCTATAAGTCTCTGTGGAAGCAGAAATCTTCATTTTTCCTCTTTGGAGTGGCTAGTGGATTTGAACTGCTGACCTTGGGGTTCACAGCCCATTGACTACAGAATAAATGGGCTCCCAAAACATTGTTTCCAAAAAGCAATAAAAGCTAATTACTAAAAACAATTTTAAACACATAGCAAATTTTAGATGGTACTGTTGACCCATTCATACATAGTTCTACTGCTTCCAAACCTGAGGGCTCATTTTATGTCTCTATAAAGTGTTCTTCTGTTGTTTATAAGTTTTCATTGACTAAACACTAAGAAGTACATTGTCTCTAATTTTTCCTAGTCTATCTTAATCTAGAATCTCTGCTGAAACCTGTTTACCATGGGTGGCCATGCTAGTGTTTAATATACCAGTGGCAGAGTTTCCAGTCATACTGAGGGAGGAGGCCCCCACCCATAAGACCTTGAGGCCTGGCTATAAGACCTTGAGGCCTAGGAATGAGGGAGGAAACCCCTGCCCATAAGACCTTGAGTTCTACATCAAACAAAAAGGAAGCTAATAGCTTCTTCTGCTTTTGTAAAAAGCTACTTATCTAGGAACCACCAGTGGGAAAGTAATATGGTGGTCTCACCACTCAGCCCTTTGTAATCCTATATAAAGCTAATAAGAAAGCTATTTTGGGGAGCTCAGCATTTGGGTCATTAGTCCACTGATTCTCCACTGGCAATAAAGCCTCTTCCTCTAATAGCACTGGTGCTTGGGTGATTTCTTTCTCCTGTTCAGATCTCTTCTTCCTGCAACATTTCTTCTCAAAGTAGAGTTGACCTTAATGACATTGATGGAGTTAACATTTTGGAACATTAGATTTCTGATGGGGTACAACTCAAAATGAGAAAAGTGATTGCAAGCATCCATTTAGTAATCAGAATGTGGAATGTAAGTATGTATCTGGGAAAATAAGAAGTTATCAAAAATTAAATGGAGCACATAAAAATTAATATCTTATGCATTAGTGACCTGGAATGGACTGGTATCAGCCATTTTTAATAATACAAACATAGGTGTGATTAAATCAGGCTATGTTACTGGGAACTACAAATTAAACAAAGAATAGTGTCATATACATTGTCAAAAAAGACACTTCAAGATCCATCTTGAAGGACAATGTTATCTGTGATAATATAATATCCAAATACTTACAAACAAAACCAGTTAATATCATTATTATTAAAATTTATGCATAAGTAACTAAACCAGTGAGGGAGAAACATAAGAATTCTACAAACTTCTTCAGTTTGAAATTAATCAAATATGCAGTCAAGATGTATTCCTAATTACTGGTTATTATAATGTGAAAGTTGGAAACAAAGAGGAACAGTCCATAGTAAGAAAAAAATGACCTTGTTTTTAAAATGATTCTGGTGATTCCATGACAGAAGTTTGCATCATAAATGAGAAATTAACTTGAAAGAATAGGTTTTTTAACAACATTAAAGGCAACCTACAACATACCACAGCATACACCAGTATAATACTCAAGAATTACATTGACTGTGTTTGTGGGCAGAAGCTATATCATCAACTAAAATAAGGCCTTAAGCTTACTGTGGAGCAGATCATTCATTGCTCAAATGTAAGTTCATGTTGAAGCTGAAGAAAATTAAAACAAGTCCACAAGAGACAAAATATAACACTACCAAATACCCCATAATTAATGGGTTCAAGCATGACACCAATAGTAAGGTTGTCCCAGGACCGGGCAGTGTTTCATTCTGCTATGTAAAAGGTCACTATGAGTTGGTACCAACTCAATAGCACCTAAAAACAACAGCATAATCATAACCATTGTCATGAGTTCTCTGTGGCCTTTGCAATAAATTGTCAAATACAACAGAGAAGTAGAGTACCATGGAGGGAATGGTTGGTGGCTTCTGAATAAAGAAGATTGGAGGATTGAGACACATCTGACCTTCTCTATTTTTTAGGAATCAGCTTTGGGCTGATGAATCTCCTCTTTCCTTCTGGTGAAGTACAAAGGAGTCAGACAAGGGCTACATGTGATTTTTATATCCAGGAATGACAAATTGAGAGGAATGGTGTTGGATTGGTTATCAAAGAGAACTTTTTAAGGTCTCTCTTGAAGTACAATACCCTCTGTGACAAAATGTTATCCATACAACTACATGGAAGACAAGTAAATGCAACTACTATTCAAATTTGTACCCCCACCCCTTAAGCCAATGTTGACGAAATTAAAGAATTTTGTCAACTTCCTCAGTCTGAAATTGATCAAATACACAGTTAAAATGAATTGATAATGATTGATAATTGGAATGTAATGGAAACATAGAGGAAGAATAAGCTTTTGGAAAATATAATCTTGGTGACAGGAAAAAGCTAGTATTCCAGGATACTTTGAAAGACCCATAACTCATTCATTGCCATTATCATTTTTCAAACTCAAAAGAAGACTAGAAATTTGGACATAACCAAGTGGACTATAATAGTATCAAATGAACTACATCTATACGAAGAAACAATGAAGAAGCTCAAGATCATCGGCTAAAACAAAACCTGAAACTGACAGTGAAACATACCATTAATTGCACATATGTTGTTTAAGGCTAAAGCTGAAGACAATGAAAATAAGCCCACAAGACCCAAAATATGACCTTCACTATATCACATCTGAATTTAGGGACCAAATCAAGAATAGATTTGATCATTGATTGTCAATGACAAAAGACTAGAAAGAATGAAGGATGGCATGAAGAATATCAATAACGAAGATATCAAAAGTTAAAGAAAAGAAAAAAAAAAAGACAAAATGGAAGTCAGAAGAGGCTCTAAAATGAGCTCTTGAATGTAGAGTAGCTAAAATGAATGGAAAAATGATGAAGTAAAATAGATGAACAGGAAATTAAAAAGAGTTTAAGAAGGAAATTATATTATTATAATAATATGAACAAAGATCTGTTTTTATTGTTAAGTGCCATGTAATCAGTTCCAACTCCAGCAACCCTGTGTAGAGTTTCTGAAGAGCAGTTGGTGGGTTGAAACAGATGATCTAGTGGTTAGCAACCCAATGCTTAACTGCACCACAACAGGATTCCTAGAATTGGAGAATCAAAAGGGAAGGACACCCTTAACGGTCCTCAAGAAGAAAAAAACTGAAGAAATATTTGAAGCCTCAAGTTGCAATATTAAATGATTACATGGGGATACTATCTGATTTAAAATCAGGGAGGTTGTGTGTCAGAGTTTTATCTTTTCACCATACTTCTTCCATCTGTATGCTGAGCAAATAATCTGAGAATCTGTACTATATTATGAAGATGAAATCAGAATTAAAGGGAAGCTTATTAACAATCTTCAATATACAGATGATACAAATTTGCTTGCTAAAATTGAAGAGGATTTGAAGAATTTACTGATGAAGATCAAAACCTTCAGTTTGGATTACAACTCAGTGGTAGCAAAAACAAAATCATCACAAGTAGACCAATAAAAAGCATCGTGATAAATAAAGAAAGGATTCATATTATTAAGGATTTCATTTTACATATATACAAAATCAATGTTCATGAAAATAGTAGTCAAGAAATTAAGCAATTAATTGAATTGGGAAAATCTATTTTAGAAGTCCTCTATAAATTGATAAAGAGCAAAGTCTGTTTTGAAAACTAAAGTTTACCTGACCCTACGAATTATGAGGATGATCTAAGACTGGGTAATGTTTCATTTTTTTGTATACAAGGTCGCTATAATTCAGAACCAACTGAAGGACATTTATCAATAAAAACAACATGTAGAATATATTGGATGACACAAATAACACAGAAAAAGGTGAAAAGAATATATATAGTCACTTTACCAGTAACAATCAACATATGTTCAACAATCTCAAGACTTGGCATATGATTAAGAACTATGATATTCAAGAAAGAAGTCCAAGATACACTGAGACATTGGAGAAATGCAAGGCTCAAGTAATAGACAGAATACAAACTAAAATATTTCAACAATCTGATGCAGTGACTGCTTCTACCAAGAAACTTGACAAACAGCTACCTTGTCAAATGTCTGGAAGAGACCTATATTTGTATCAAACCCAAAGAAAGATGAATGTAGAAATAACAACATCTCTCATATCATAATCTGGTGAAATTTTGCTGAAGATAATTTAAAAATAGTTGCAGCAGTACATCAAAAGAGAGCAACCAGAAATTCAAGTCTGATTCAGAAGTTGACTTGGAATGACAAGACATCATTGCTGTCATCAGATTGATCTTGGCTTAAAGCAGAGAATACTAGAAAGAAGATTACTTATTTATGTAAAGATATTCAGTTGTGTGGATCACAACAAACTAAGAATTACATTATGAAGAATGGCAATTCCTGAATAATTAATTGTGATCATGCAAAATCTGTACTTAGATCAACAGTTAATTTTGAACACAGAAAAGGGAGAAACTG
>NW_006409116.1:252153-252805 GCF_000296735.1 Chrysochloris asiatica
TAAGCACCCCAATACCTGTGGTCTTTAACAGAAAAACATAAATCTTCACACTTGAGACTGTAAACAACATCATAATAAACAAGAGACTAGATTGATGTTGCTAAAGATTTTATTTTCTGTGGATTTACAAAAAACTTCATAAAAGTAGCATTACACAATGCATTGCATACTATAAATCTGGTTCATATACCCTCTTAAAATATGTTAAATAGCAATGATGTTGCTCTGAGGACTAAAATGTGCTTGATCCAATTCATGGTATTTTCAATCATGTCATATGTATGGGAATACTTAATAAGAAAGACTAGAAAATGACAAATGCATTTGAATAATTGTGTTGAAAAGAATATTCAATATTTCATGAACTTCCACAAGGACAACCAAATCTGTTTCCAAAGAAGTAGGGCCATATTGTTCCTTTGAAGTTACAATGGCAAAACATTATTTCTCATACTTTGGCTTTGCTATCAGGAAAGAGCTGTTCTAAGAGAAGGACATTGTGATTGGTAAAATGGAAATTCAGCAAAAATAAAGAAGACCCCTCACAGAGATTCATTGATCGTTTGCTTGAAACCATGCACTTAATTATAATAACTGTGAGTATGACAGAGAATTAGACAATATTATATGTCAGCTTGAGGAATAAGGTGTG
>NW_006409116.1:253160-253867 GCF_000296735.1 Chrysochloris asiatica
CATGATAACAACCACTGCAACAATAGCTAATGCTCTTGAATTAATTATATTCAGCAAGCTTAACTATGATACCAAAGTCAGACAATGACACCATTATAAAAGAAAATCATAAACTAATATATATCATAAATGTTGATTCAACAATTCTCAACAAAATTCTGTAACTAAGGTGAATTTATACCAATCACGTCAGGAAGTTTTAACACTAAGAATCTTCATATAAATAAAATAAGGTCAAAGTATCATATGATCATATCAATCAATACAGAAAATCATTTGTGAAAATTTAATTCACATTACTCATAAAAAACTTTGAGTAGGAATGGAGTTTAAATTCCTCAGTATAATTATGGAAATATACGCAAAACAACAGCCAGCATCATTCTGTATGAAAGGAGACTGAAAACATCTTCCTTAAGAATGGGAACCAAAGATTCATTATCACCACTATTATTAAATATTCTACTGAAATTTCTGTTTCTTAGAGAATAATCTGACTGATTTTTGAATGGTGAACTTGTAACAGGTCATGTTGCTTTATCTTTCTGTTAGTTCCAGTAACTATCTTGTAGCAACTCTTAAGTTTTCTATGTATAAAAATGTTGTTATTGTGTTGCTAAGTGTCATGGAGTCACATTATTCTCTAACAATAAGAACTCTGAGAAGGAAATCAATTAAACAATACAATTTACAATAGCCATTGAAAA
>NW_006409116.1:254187-259058 GCF_000296735.1 Chrysochloris asiatica
GTGCTTATCCTAAAATACCACACCAGGATTATATAATAAGTATGTTGTTGTTGTTAAGTGCCGTCGAGTCGGTTCCGACCCATAGCGACCCTGTACCGGGTTTCCGAGGGTGTAAATCTTTACGGGAGTAGAAAGCCTCATCTTTCTCCCGCGGAGTGGCTGGTAGTTTTGAACTGCTGGTAGTAATAAGTATAGCACTACTAAAAGAAGAACATAATAGGAGGCCTCGGATTCTCCAATTTCATGACTGCACAGCCACAATAGTTAAAAAGTCTGGTAGTGTTACAATGACAAACAAAGAATAATGAAACAGAATTGAAAATATAGAAGCAAACCCACACCTCATTGTGAAGCACATCTTTAACAAAGCTTCAAAATCAATTAAAAGAAGGAAAGATAGCCTCTTTTTCAAATGGTGTTGGCAAAACAAGATATCCATTCGCAGAAAGATTAAGTAAGATCCATATCTTACACTATATATAAAAACTATCTCAAGATAGATCAAAGTGCCAAATATAAAATCAAAAATTGTAATCATCATCATTAAAATCAGTGCTGAACTTCTAGTTGCAGTTGTTAATTGCCACTGAGTTGGTTCCAACTCACAGGAACTCTATATGGTTTCTGAGGAGCAGCTGATGATTTTCATCTTCACCTTTCCTGATTTCCAGTCATTCAATATTCACTTGTTCTGTTCTAACAACTTCCTCTTGGTCTGTGTACAAGTACCTCATCAGCACATTTAAATTCTCTGGAATATTTTACAACGCTATTCTTTTTTTAATGTTATTCATATAATCTAAGATTTTGAATAGCCAATAAATCACAAGAAAACATCTTTCTGGTGTGCTCTGCTTTTAGACAAGATACATCGGACACAAGCAATAACTGTCCTCAGTTCACATCCTCTTTGAATCCACCTGCAATTTCTGGAAATTATTGTCCATGTACTGCTATGATTGTTTTGTTTTTAATTTTCTTCAGCAAAATTTTATTATCATACAATATTAATGTTATTGTTTGATAGTTTCTACATACTGTTTGTTCAATTTTCTATTTAATAATCTAAATAAAAGTTGTTACATAATTCCTCAAATTCAAAATTCAAAGAGAAACCATAAACTGTATATTAAAAAGGTTTTCAAAATGAATGAAGTCTTAAAAGCCATTCAGGTAATAAGTGAGAATATAAATATTATAAAATCACTGTATAGGTCCCTAAAATAATTGTTTTAAATTTTTAGCCAATAAAAAAATGCCTATATTTTCTTGACTTGCTTTCTTTCATTCCTATAACATGTTAGCTTCCTCCTACAATTCTCAATTTTATGAATATCTTTATTTGTCTACATATATACAGATAAATACATATTCATGTGTATATTTATCTACATATACATTTCTGCTCCCACAAAGCTTTGAAACCTCAGATACCCTACACAGCATCAGTATAATTTAGAACCAACTAGATAGTACTTAACAATTTATGCATAAACATATACATGTTTGGCATTGTAGAATAAACCTAGAACCACAAGACAGATTTGAACCATAAGGTCTACAGTACAAACTCACCAGTCACTCCTTGGAAACTGTATACTGGGTTGCTATGGGTCGGGATTGACTTGATGGCATTTAACAAAAACATCTATGCATATATATGCTTGCTACATAGAATGTATTAGGAAAATTTCCATCCTCTTGTATATCCTGGAATAAGTTAAGTAGAATTGGTGACAGCTCTTCCTTTAATGTTTGGTAAAATTCACCAGTGAAACTATTTGGACTTGGACATTTTTTGGTTGTTAGTTTATTGGTGACATGGTCAATTTCTTCCTTTGTTATATGTCTGTTCAATTTTTCTACTTCACTCTATGTAAATTTAAGTAGGCCATGCTTTTCTATAAATGTATCCATCTTCTCTAGATTTTCACATTTGTTGGAGTATAACTCCTCATTATATTTTGTTATTATCCTTTGGATTTCTATTAGTTCTGTTGTGACATCACCCATGTAGTTTCTTATGTGTGCTATTTGTGGCATCTCCCTCTTTTCTTTTGTTAGGTTTACCAATGTTTGTCAATTTTATTAATACTTTGAAAGAACTAGCTTCATGTCCTGTTGATACTTTCTATAGTTTTTCTGTTTTCTATCTCATTTATTTCTGCTCTAATCTTTATCATTTCCTTTCTTTTGTTGACTGTAGGTTTACTTTTCTGATCTGTTTCTAGGTATTGAAGATGTTGTGTTGATGTGTTGATTTTGGTTCTTCCTTCTTAGTATTAGAGATGTTGTGTTGATGTGTTGATTTTGGTTCTTCCTTCTTTTAAGATGTGTCCATCTATTGCAATAAATTATTCCCTCAATACTGCTTTTGCCATGTCCCAAAGATTTTGGTATGTTGTTTTTCTGTTTTCATTTGTTTCTTGGGAACTTTGTGAAATCACATTTTAATATCTTCTAGCACTCAGCAGCTATTCAACAGGGTGTTTTTAGTTTCAATTTATTTGACTTTATTTCCTTGATCTTCCTATTGTTAATTTTTAATATCATAGCATTGTGGTATGTGAAGATCCTTTGTAGTATTTTGATGTTTGAAATTTTTGGAGACTTATTTTGTGACCTAACACATGGTCTATTCTAGAGAATGTTCCATGTGCACTAGAAAAGAATGTGTATTGTGCTGTTGATGGGATGAATGCTCTGTACACAACTATGAGATACAGTTGGAAGATTGTGTTGTTTAGGTCCTATGTGTCTTTGATGAATTTCTTTCCAGTTGTTCTATCCATTCTCCAGAGTGGTGTATTAAAATCTCCCACTATTATTGAAGATTTGTCTATTTCTTTTTTCAACTGTATTAGACTTTGTTTTATATATTTTGGAGCTCTTTCACTGGAAGCATAGATATTTATTTTGGTTATGCCATCTTGTTCAATTGTTCCTTTAATTTTGAGATAATGTCCATCTTTATCTATTATGCAGGTTTATTTTACCTGAAATTATTACCATTCTTGCTCATTTTTTATTGCAATTTGTTTGGTATAGTTTTTTTCCATCCTTTAGCTTTTAGTCTGTTTTTGTCTTTGTGTGTAAGGTATGTCTCTTGCAGACAGCATATTGAAGGATCTTGTTTTCTTATCAATTCTACCAGTCTCCATCTCTTAACTACTGGTTTATCTGTTTACATTCAGTGTAATTATTGAGCTCTGGTAGCGTAGTGGTTACGAATCGGGCTGCGAACCTTAAGGTCAGCGGTTCGAAACTACCAGCCGCTCCGCGGCAGAAAGATGAGGCTTTCTACTCCCGTAAGGATTTACACCCTCGGAAACCCTGTACAGGGTCGCTATGGGTCGGAACCGACTTGACGGCACTTAACAACAACAACAACAACAACATGAATTAATTGCTGTCATTATGTTTGTTTGTTTTGTGTTGTGAAGATGGTTTCTTTTTTCTTCATGCCTACCTGTACTGAGTTCATGTTTTTTATGTTCTTGTCAGTTTCTTCATAGTGTTAAGGTTTCCATGTTCTTGGATTTTCATTTCCTTGGTATGTGGTAAAGCAGTAATTTCTTTGAGGTTACCTTATATTCTTTTTTTTTTTTCCCCTCCTTTAAAATAGTCTACATTATTCTGCAGTCTACCCTGACCACCTCACAACCTGGATATCTGTTCATTTCTTTTTTCCTTCTTTTGTATTATGATGTTTATTTATTTATTTTTAATCATAGACTGAATCCCTAGATCCTCTGAATTTGTTCTTATAGTTGTATTCTCTTCTGGATTCTTACATGTGTCAATTAAGTTTTGGGTGTTGCTGCCATGTATGTCAATCTATGATTGTTGTCTGTTCTTATTGATTCTCCGTCAAATAACTCCTTTTAAGATGTTTTGAAGTATAGGATTGGCTTTGGCAAAATCCCTTATCTTCTGTTTATCCTGGAATGTCTTTATTACACTTTTGTATTTGATTGATACTTTTACTGGGTAGACAATTCTTAGTTTGCAGTTTTTCTCTTTCAGAGTTTTATATATGTCTCCCCATTGCCTTCTTGCCAGCATGGTTTCTGCTGAGAGATCAGAGTTTAATCTGATTTGCTTGAATTTTTATTTAACTCTTCTCTTTTTCCTACCTGAATTCACGATTCTCCCCTTGTCTTTGATTTTGAAGAGCTTGATTGTGATATGTCTTGGTAATTTTCTTTTGGGGTCTATCCTTCCTGTGCTTCGTTGAGCTTCTTGAAGGCTTATCTTTTTGTTTTTCAGGATCTTAGTGGAATTTTCCTCCAGCAGCTCTTCAATTGTTTCCTCTTTGGACTTTTGTGATTCTTCCTGTTCTAGAATGCCAATATTCTTAAATTATCTCTCTTCATAATGTCCAACATGGATTTTAGGCTTTTTTCAGGATTTTTTATCATATTTTTCTGCTTCTTCTTCTATCTTACCTGTATTGAAATATTTGTCTTTCAAATCACTGCTTCTGGCTTCCATCTTTTCAGATCTACTCCTTTGCACTTTCAGTGTATTGTCCATTTCTGATATTTTATTTTGATCATTTGGACCTCTTTTTGCAGGCTTTGAATAGCTTTCAATGCTGCATCTATCTTATTTGATTGTTCAGGTAGCACTTTCCTGACTTCATCCTTTTTTTCCCTTCAAATCCTCTGTGGACTGTTTGGATACATCTTAGTATTATTTTCCTGAATTCCTTCTCAGGCATATCCAAAGCCTCCCATCCTTCCATTGTGATGTCTAGGTCTAGCTTATGCTCATTTGTACCAGTCACTCTATCTTGTTTCTGGACATGTGTTGATAAGGTCAGCTCTTTCTTGGACATCTTCAATAGTTAGCCATGACTTCAATAATTT
>NW_006409116.1:259808-261041 GCF_000296735.1 Chrysochloris asiatica
GGCCTGGAGACTGTTTTGTTGAATGTTTCCTTTGGTTGTTTAAATGGTTATTTATTCCTGAATGATTTTGTATATATCAAAAAATAAATAAATAAAAGAGAGAGATCAGAGAGAATAGAAAATACTGTAAAATGATGATGCATGGAAAGGGCTGTAATTATTGCAATGAAACAAAATGTGATAGGATGATTACAAAACAGATGTTTTCCCATGTAAATTATAACTCAATTCACAGTAAATATTTTTATACAAGAAAATCATATGATTAGCACAAATACATTTTAACTAATTGTAGATATTTTATATAAAAATAACATTAACACAAACATATTCATCTGATTAATACAAAAACAACAGCACTACAATACATTAAAAAATAGAAAATTTCTGCTATTGTGCAGAAACAAGACACAATAGTTTGAATAAATGAAGATGAAGAAGAGCTATGAATGGTGTTAGACTATGACGAGTTTTTGAAATTGTTTGGAGGGTAATTTAGGAGAATAATATTGAGGTGCATCTAAATGTTAGACCAAAGTAGTAAAATTGAAGGGACAGAATCCAAAGTCATTGAGCTTGAAGACAAATCTGGCAACACTCGTAATATAGAACAACAAAAACAACAAAATCAAGGTCAGCAGTTCAAAATTATCAGCTGTTCCACAGGAGAAACATAAGGCTTTCTGCTTCTGAAAAGATTTACTGTCTCAGAACCCACATACAGGGTCACTGTGAGTTAGAACATACTCCATGACACATAGACAATCAACCAATGAAGAAAGCCTAAGATTCATGTGGGACTACAAGAAGAGGAATACTTTGAGGCTGATGGGAATTCCAGAAAAAGAAAAGATAAACTACAGAAGAGATTGTCAATGAGCTGCTGTAAGAGAGTATCCCTAACATTTTGAAATATGAAAAATAAGCATTCAAGAAGCTGAAAAAACCAAGGAAGGATATACACCAAAACAAAATCACCAAGACATATCATAATCAAACTCTGCAAAACCAAAGAAAAGAAGATAATCCTGAAAATAGCTAGGGAAATAATAGATGTTGCATTTCAAGGAATAACCAATAAGATTAAGTACTGATTTCTCTATAGAAACCATGTAGGCAAAAAGACAATGGGAAGGCATGTACAAAATTCTGAAATAAACAAACCAAAACTGGTCAACCAAAAATCATATGCCAATCAAATATGGAAACAAAATCAAAATATTCCAGGAAAAA
>NW_006409116.1:262236-263425 GCF_000296735.1 Chrysochloris asiatica
CTACCTAAATGTACACAAAGTGAAGTAGAAAACTTGAACAGACCTGTAACAAATGAAGAAATAGATCAGAGCATCAAAAATCTCCCAACCAAAATATATACAGGCCCAGATGGCTTCAGCAGTGAAGTTTACCAAACATTCGGAGAAGAGCTGACATCTAATCTACTCAAAATATTCCATAATATAGAAAAGAGTGGAAAACTTCCTAATATATTTTAAAAAGCAAACACAATCCTAGCCAATATAAATCAACAATGTTTCAATAAAATAATACACCATGTCCACATGGGATTCATACAAGGGATGAAAGGATAGTTCAGTGTTAGAAAAACAAACAATGCAATTCAGCACATAAATTAATAAAAGGACAAAAAACACATGATTATGTTGATTGATGCAGAAAAGGCATTTGTCAAAATCCAACACCGACTTCTGTTAGAAAAAAATGAAACAAAGCAGGAATTGAAGGGAAATTCCTCAGCATAATTAAGAGCATATATACAAAGCCAACAGGCAGCATAACTCAACCACAAGAAACCAAAAGCATTACCTTGTGAACAGGAACCAGACAAGGATTCTATCCAATTAAATATTGTGTTGGAAGTCTTAGCCAGAGGTATAAGGCAAGAAAGGGAGATTAAAGTATCCAAACTGGCAAAGAAATAAAACTCTCTTGATTTGCAGACAATATGATCCTATACATAGAAAATTCCAAAGAGTCAGTTAAAACAAAACAAAACAAAACAAAACAAAACAAAAAAAACCACAAAACAAAACCTACTGGAAATAACTGGAAGATTCTGCAATATAGCAGGTTAAAATCAAGATAATATAATTACCTTGATTCCTATATAATAATTCAGACAGCTTTGAAGAGAAAATAAGGAAAAAAGTACCATATACAATATACATCAATGGATAAAATACTTAGGAATATATCTAACCATAGGAAAAAAATAAAGACCTACATATAAGAAACTACAGAACACATATAAAGGAAATTACAGAACACTACTACAAGAAACCAAAAGAGATTCACAAAAATAGAAGAATACACCGTGCTCATGGGTAGGAAGATTTAGCATTGTGAAAATACCAGTATTATCCAAAGAAATATACAAATATAATACAATCTCAATCCAGATTTCAACACCCTTCTTGAAGAGATGGAAACAACGATCAAAAACTT
>NW_006409116.1:266228-267725 GCF_000296735.1 Chrysochloris asiatica
CTGCACTTCTTCCAAAATTGATCTATTAGTTCTTTTGGCAGCCCATGGCACTTTCAATAGTCTCCTCCAACACCGTAACTCAAAAGCATCAATTCTATCATCTTCCTTATTCACTGTCCAGCTTTTGCATACGTATGAGATTATTGAAAATCCCATGGCTTAGGTCAGGTGCACCTTAGTCCTCAAGCTGACATCTTTGCTCTTCAACACTTTCAAAAGTTGTTGCACAGCAGATATGCCTAATGCAATACGTCATTTGATTTCTTGACTGCTGCTTCCTTGAGTGTTGGTAGTTGATCCAAGAAGAATCAAGTCCTTGGCAACTTCAATCTTTTTTCCATTAATAAGAACGTTGTTTATTGGTCCAGTTGTTGTTTATTGCATCCACTAGTGAGCTGAACTGTGCTGGTGTAGGCCATATCAAATCTGCAAATCACATGATTTATTATACTAGGAATGACAAATTGAAGAGGAATGGCATTGCATTAATCATCAAAAAGAGCATCTCAAGATATATCTTGAAGTACAATGCTGTCTATGATAGTATGATAACAATATACCTATAAGGGAGACCAGTTTGACTATTATTCACATTTATACACCAAACACTAAAGCCTGCCATGATAAAATCCAATAGTCCTTATAAGGCATCATAGGATAAGCACTCGACCACAAGTCGGTATGAACATCAAGGTCAGTAATTTAAATTCACCAGCTCCTCCTCAGATACTGTATACAGCATCTCTGAGTCGGAACCTTCTGAATAGCACTTGACAACAACAAAAGCAACCAAATTCTTTAGTCTGAAATTGAGTAAACATACAATCAAGATTCATTGATAATTACTACCAATTGGCATACAAAGGTAGGAAACAAAGAGGAAAGATCAGTAGTTGTAAATGTGGTCTGGTGACAAAATTATGCTGTTTAGCACATGATAGAATGTTTGCAAGACTAATGATTTCAAAAATACCTTTTATAAAACAACATAAAAGACAATTACACATATGAACCTCACCAGGTGGAATACACTATTATAAAGTATACTACAGCCATAGAAAGAGGCAGTGGAAAAACTCCATATCATCAGCCAAAACAAGACCAGGGGCAGATTGTGGAACAGACCATCAAGTGCTCATATGCAAGTTCAGGCTGAAGCTGAAGAAAATAAGACAAGTCTACAAGAGCCAAAATATCAAATTGAACAAATCCCACCTGAATTTAGAGATCATCTCCAGAACAGACTTGATCCATTAGACACTAATTACCAAACATCAGAAGAGTTGGGGAATCACATCAATAACATCAGAAAGAGAAAGAATGCAATAGGTCATTAAGAAGACAACAAAGAAGGAAAAGGTCAAAAAGACATCAAAAAAGACTTTTTGTTTCCCACCTTTGTATGGTAGCAAATGGGAGAAATAAGGGGGTAAAGAGCTGAATAGAAATTTTCAAAAAGCTGCTTGAGAAGAAAATGTCAAATATTATAACAAATGT
>NW_006409116.1:269507-270410 GCF_000296735.1 Chrysochloris asiatica
ATAACTTAATTTTACTTAGACTATTTTTCTTCCTATGAGAAGAAAATCAAAATAAATATTTACACATATAAGTGCTTTTGCTCTTATAGATAGAAAGTACACATTTACTTTCTGATAGAAAGTACACATTTACTTTACATTGATTGGACTATTTCTGTATTTTCAAAAGCCGAAGACAAAATTCCAGAAGCTATTTTACTTTTAAAAAATAACAAACAATACCTTCATTTTCAAAATAATGTTCATATTTGGGACATACAGTATATGCTTTACATAATAATTATTTTGTGTTATAATGACATAGTTGGATTTGGTTATTCATGTGTTTGTTATTTATTTATTGCAAGTATTTCACTGAACCAATTTATGTCAATAAAATTAACATATCAGAATTAATCTTTAGTTCAGTTAAATAACCTAAAGTAACTCTTGATTGAATTGTCCTCTGTTTAAATGTAAAAAGTGTAAAATATCCATTTACTTGATACAATAAGAAATGAAAAAACGTTTTCAGGAGAGTTGTGGTATTGAAAGATAATTACCAGCTGATGCAATGATAAAGAAAACAGACACCAGAAAATAAGGTCAAGTTTAAAGCTATGAAAAATCAGTTGAAGATCAACACTAGCTTAGAGAAGTAAATGGATTAGACAAATCAAGAAAGATTTTCCAATCTGAAACTTCATCATTGTTTAAAATTTGGAGGCTGATTTAGGAGGATTAGAGATCTATTTATAAGATATATGACTATCTATCAGAAGTCAGTGTAACTGGGTAGTACCACATTCTTGTGTTTTTTTTTCTTCTTAAATATTTTATTGTGAATTATGTGATAGTTTACATGGGAGAACATTAGTTTTACATTCATTCTATCTTATATCTTCTCATTGCCATGGTTACAAT
>NW_006409116.1:272840-274035 GCF_000296735.1 Chrysochloris asiatica
AACCCTGTATAGGTTTATGAAGTCTGGATGGTAGGTTTGAACTATTGACCTTGTGGTTAGCAGCCCAGTGCTTATCCTACAGTGTCACACAAATAAATCAATAAATGGCAAGCCTACTTTTTTTTTTTGCCTCCTGTAAGTTTGGCTCATACTTGGAACAGAGTCACAGACAATTTGGGAGATTGTTAGCTAGATAGGTAAATGGAGGAACAAATAAATACAGAGGCATCATTCTATCTAGAAACTTTTCATAGCAAAAGGTACTGACCTAGAACATTTGTCCAGGAAATCAGCTGAAATGTCAAGAGCAACCGACCTCAATAATTCAGCACCTATTCTTTAGGGCTGACATAGCAACAATGTTCATGCTGAATTGATCGTATACATTAGCAGCAGATTGTGAAAGGTTAAATAAAAAATGACAGAAAGTAATATAAACAATAGGTCTAGCAAACACTTGTTCATTTATGAACATTCACTTAGCAGTATATTTTTTTTCCCTCAAAAGAATATAGATTTATAAACCCTGTAATAACTTATTGTGCTGCAGAACAAAAACACTTTAAGATATTATGAAGCATTTTCAGGTCTTGAATGTTATTCTTCTTCTCCATTTAATCTCTTACTCAGACCTTATTACTGTTTCTGTCCTAGGTGGTTAGAGCTTTTAGATGATCTCTAAGTTGATTCCATGTGTGGCACTGTGGGATCAGCACTGGACTGAGAAACACAGGGTCAAAAGTTCAAACTCACTATGTGCTCCTTAGAAACCCTGTACAGGGTCACTATGTATCAGAATAAACTTGACAGTGCTTAAAAACAACAAATAACTCATGGTTGTTCTATTTTTCACCTTAGATAATGAGAAATTTCTAGGCAATATTCTGAAAACATATCTTGAGAGCCTCCCCTTCTGTTCACTGATGTTGTTGTTAGGTGCTATCCAGTCAGATCTGACTCAAAGGGACCCTATGTAAAACAAAGCAGAACAGTGCTTGATCCTGTGTTATCCTTGTATTTGTTGTTAAGATTGTGTCCATTGCTGATGTCACGTGGCAATCAATCTCATTGGTGGTATTCTTTTTTTTTTTTTTTTTGCTGACTGTCCACTTTACCAAAAATAACTTTCTCTTGGAACTGCTCCCTCCTGACAATAGTATGAGAGTCAAAGTCTTTACATTCTGGCTTCTAAGAA
>NW_006409116.1:276283-277087 GCF_000296735.1 Chrysochloris asiatica
TCGAAGACATGGTCTTTGATCTTCTTCAATAACTAGCTTAAATTCTATTAACTTTAAACAAACAAGATTGTGTTAACTGCATATTAAAGGTTGTTAATTAATCTTTCTACAGTCCTGATGTCATGCTCTTCTTTATATAATCCAGCTTCTCAGATTATTTGCTAAACATACCATTTGTGTGAAATGGTGAAAGGATACAACTCTTGGGTACACATTTCCTCATTCTAAACCATTCAGTGTCCCTCTGTTTTGTTTGAATGACTGTCATTGATGTCAACAACAACCTCAGTTAGTTTAGTATAGATTATAAGTAGAACTGAAGACTCTTAAAATATGATTGCAGAGTATAATCTGAAACATTCACCTTGGCAGCACAATGAAGTATTCTGGAAAACTCATTCTCCAAAATGTTGTCCATAGTTTGTCATGATACACACAACTGAAAACCTTTGCATATCTATAAATAATAAGTAAATATTAATTTCTCGTATACTCTGTTTTCAGCCAAGATTCATCTGATGTCAGCAAACACATCCCTAATTCCACATTGTTGTCAGAATCCTGCTTAAACTTCTGGTAATTCCCTGCAAATGTATTATTGCAACCATTTTTGGATTATATTTAGCAAAAATTTACTTGCATGTGATAGTATTGATATAATTCAATGAATTCCAAATTCCATTGTTCCACTTATCTTTGAAATAAATGGGCACAAAAATGGATCTCCTCTAATCAGTTCATCAGTTAGCTGTCTTCAAATTTTCTTTGCATAAATTAGTGAGTTCCTCCATTGCTGCATCAATT
>NW_006409116.1:279473-297983 GCF_000296735.1 Chrysochloris asiatica
ATTTCAATGATTTTTGTCATTGAAATGGCAAAAACAGATTAATATTATCAGGCCAATTTATTTTATATCATCTTACCTTCTAATTTTGCTTGCTAGTTGAGTCATTAATACTATTATAAAATATACTAAGCATGATTTACAGGTTGTGCCTGATTATTGATGGCACTTTATTCTAATGAATGTGTCATGAATTGTTTCTGACATTAGCAAAATGTCTTTTCCTTTTTATTTTATTGCTTTTTATTTTTCATATATTTATAAATCTAATATTTGTTTTGGAACATCTGGAGTAATTACTTGATAATGAAGTGTTAAGCAAATTGTGCCTTGTGACATTGTGTGGAGTGCACATTACTACAAATATTATTGATGTTAAGTTCTGTTGAGACAATTATGACTGAATAGTGACCCTGTATTGGCTTTCTGACAATCAATTGGTGAACTTAGCTTATTTCGTGGTAAGCAGTCCACTGCTCATTCTACAATGCCATACAAGGGCACTAGGAAAATAGGATGTGCAAAAATCTCAGAAACACAAGATAAATGATTGTGTATATAGTTAGTCAAAACTCCAGTACTTTGCCAGTAGAGGACTACATACAGTATCTCATTGTTAAAACATATGTTAGTAATCTATATTATAAACAGTGTAGCATCATATTTTATATTTTATTATAACCTGATTGAACTTCAATTATACAGTATTTCTAGTTTTGGTTTTTTAATTATGTAATTTGGAAGAACATTTCAGATCAAAATATATGTTATGAATATATTAATGTTCTCTTTTTGTCAGACAATTTATAAGTCAAAGTATTTTAACATTATTTAAAGACAAATTTTCTGATTTCTGTAATGATGTTTTGAAGTACATTAATTTTAATTCAGTAACCTTGGATTATCTGTTTCAATTAAGATGTTGAATAATAGGCATGATTGTACATTTCACATGTTAATTGAAATGGTCTGCCAATGTCTAATTAATTTTATATGAATGTTTAAATTAGTATCCAAACATGTTTTCACAAACGTTAAGTAATAATAACAATCATAAAAACATTTTTAAAGTTCAGCATGCCTTTTTTAATATCTGAAACATACAAAATTACAGCAAAACAAAAATCCTTAACTTGCATAAAAAGGAAATGTACTTGTATATTTAAATATGCTTATTTTATAGGTTGTTTTTTCTCTTAAATGATTATATAATCTAATTACCATTATTTCTCTTCATTTATTTCAATTCTCTATCTTTCTGTGATAATGGCCTTGACCAATAATTTGAAACTAGTAGACTATGAAAAATATACTAAACTGAATTCACATTTAATGTAAAATATGGCCATAAGCAAATTATCTTACAGTATAGATGTTGGGCAAATGCAATCATTAGGGTGGATGTCAGTTGGTAAATTGAAAGCCAGAAGATTTCTCTTCCATTCTTTGCCATCGTTATGAGTGCTTCTGCGTTCCATCTTCACTGTCTTCTCATAAGACTTTCAGGATCAAAATATTCCTGGCCAAGAAACAAAAGCAGAATCGTCCCATTCCCAAATGGATTATAATGAAAGCTGGTAATAAAATCAGGCATAACTCCAAGAGAAAACACCGGAGAAGAATCAAGCTGGGTCTCTAAGGAGTCGCACATAATAATATACCCCAAGTCCTAGCACTCTATCACATCTAGTTGAATTTTGCCAAGATTTGATCAATTGAGCATATTTTGCACAACTTCTGGTGTCTTCCTTTATTATTATGCTTCCATATGTAAAGAGGTTGGATAACAAATATGTGAAACCTTTGTTTTGAAAAAAAAAGAAAAAAATGAAAGCCAGAAGCTATGGGAAATTGATATTGGGAAATACACATAAATTAATTTGGTTACATTTCTGATTCAGATAATTACATGAAGCATTTGATAAGTGTGTTTTACGGTTCTGGCACCCTACTAAATTCAGATTACATCTCGACCAATCTTACACTTTTGTCTGCCATCTATTAGTTTATAATTTAATGTAAAGACTAGCTTCCTTATCATCTGATAATACTTTAGATATATTGTAATTTAAGCTCAAATATTTTGAATAAATTATATTGAGTTCACTCTTTATTGTATATAATAGTAATCAGATAATAAATATTTCTGAAGTTTCTATATTAAGAATTCTGCTGGAATTGAAATTAGCAGTTCCACTCTTAAGTCTTTTAAAATCTAGATGTAAAAATTCTTCAAATTTACTTTCAAATATGGACATAGAATGCAATGAAGGAAGTATTGCAACCACATTAAGGTAATTCATGTAATTTATTTCATAATTCAAAACATGTATGAGAACAGATGATGCAGTATGTGTGTGTATATATATATATAATTAGAGTGAATTTAGTTTCATGAAACACTTAAAATCAGGGAAAGATAAGGGTAGCAAATGAATACATAACTCTTTGTTCTTCGGAAAAGCAAAATAATTTTCTTAAATTGTGTAGGCAAAGTGCTTATGGCCAAGACTCCAATTGGGTATTGTTGTTGTTATTAAGTACGATGGAGTCAGTTCCAACTCATAGTGACCATGCACAGGTTTTCTGAGGCTGAAATCTTTACTGGAGCAGAAAGCTTCATCTTTCTCCCACAGAACATCTGGTAGTTTCGAACTTCCAACCTTGAGGTTAGTAGCCCAATTCATAACCACTATGCTACCTTAGCTATTTAACTGGGTATCAAGGGTGTGGAATTTCATTAAAACATGTGAATTAATACTTAAAAATAACATAAGTTTTCTGTAATTTATTCAAAAGTTGTAAATCCACATTTTTTTTTATAATTCTCCTTTTGTTAAAAGCTATTAATATCATCAATTATACATACTCACATAAGCATTTCTGTACTATTTGAGATTTGAAAATGATTAGAATCCACACTATTTTGCTAGGTTTAAAGATTCCTTACTAAGATTCATTATTTTCAAACATGTATCACTTCAAATTCTTACTCCTGCTACTTGGTACATTTTGTAGAATATGTATCAAAATATTGTACTGCCTATATTGAATGGCAACCTAAAATGGTAGACTACAGCTTTTAAACTAAAGTTTTAAATAAATAAATATGTAGTTTCAAATAGAAGAAGTCAACATAAGAAGGAGAAATAGAGAAGGAGAGAAAGGATGGGAATAATTGTTGTTGTTGTCAGGTGCCATCGAGTTGGAACTGACTCATAGTGACTCCATGCACAGCAGAATGAAACAATGTCCGATCCCGGGCCAACGTCACTACCGTTGTCACACTTGAGTCCATCAATGCTGCCACCTAGCCAATCCATCTCGTTGGGGGTCTTCCTCTTCTTCTCCTACCCTCCATCTTACCAAGCATGATATCCTTCTCCAGTGACTGTCCCTTCCTGACAATATGTCCAAAGTATGAGAGACGAAGTTTAGCCATCTTGGCATCTAAGGAGCACTCTGGCTGCACTTCTTCCAAAACAGAGCTATTGGTTCTTTTGGCAGCCCATGGCACTTTTAGCATTCTCCTCCAACACCACAATTCAAAGGCATCAATTCTTATACAATCTTCCTTATTCACTGTCCAGCTTTCACATCTATATGAAGGTTATTGAAAATACCATGGCTTGAGAATAATTAGAAAAGGGAAAACACAGAAAAGCTGTAGAAGACAAATATTTTGATGAAGGAGTCACAGAATAAATGTCAGTTTGTTTTATATATGAGTGTTCTGGCTGGCTGAGTTTCAGCTCACATTTAGAAAGGTTAAGGTCCATGGAAACCACCATACCCAGGAATATGTGAGTGTAACTTAAATAGTATTGCAACAAAATCAAAGATAGCTTATTGAACAAAAAATTCCTACTGTGAAGCTATTGTTTCTCTCCATATCTATGCACTTCTGAAGGAGATGTTTTCATTTCTGTAATCCTTTCCAGAAGAATTCTGTTCCCTTCCATTTACACCACCTTAAAAAGGTAATTTTAACATTCTTAGGGGACTCAAATTGCAGTTCCTTAAAATTTTATTTGAGTTTTAAGAACTGAAAGAAATATGAAGGGTAAAGAATTAGGGCTGTGAAGTGAATGGTATAAGTTTTCCAAGAAAAGTGTCTTTGTTGTTGTTAAGTGCATTCAAGTTGGTACCAAAACTTATTGACCTTGTATAGGGATTCCAAGTTGGTAAAACTCAGTGGGAACAGAAAACATGATTTTCTCTGGCAAAGTAGCTGGTGGGCCTGAGAAGGTAACCATGTGGGTCAGTGTCTATCCAACAGAGCTTCTGTACTCCATTTAAAAAGTTTCTAAGGAGGCTTCCTCTGAGCCCACCTCTGGCTCCCCGGGGGGAAACAGTGAGGGACCACATCACCCGCTGTGTCGCGCTCCCCTGCTGCTCCCCTCCACGAACGCGGATGCTGCCTCACCACTTCCTCTGGCCTCAGCTTACCCTGGGATCTATGGAAGTAATGGAAGGAGCCCTCAACCTCGCCCATCAACAGAGCAGAAGAGCAGAGCATTTGTTACCTACAGGGAAATACGAAGAGGCGATTTCTTGTCACAAACAGGCTGCTGCATACCTTTCCGAAGCCACGAAGCTGACACAGTCTGAGCAGACTCTTCACTGGAATTGCAAAGGGATAGCCACATGAAACAGCAACTGCTCATCCAGGAGAAGTGGAAGGGGGCCAGGTGTGAGGAAAGGTCAAAGCCCAGCAGAACATAGACAAGAATGGGGTTTCCCAACTTTCAGCATCTCACAAGCCCTCTGCTAAGCATGCTGATGGCCAGAGTCCCCTTCTGTTTAAGAGGTGCAGCCCATCCTCCGAGAAATTCCTGCCTGAAATTCAGGGCTTCTTTGATAGGAATCCAGACAAGCTCTTGTTTTTACTCCAGCAAAAGAGTCTCGCATTGGGAGCAAGGGCCTGAAAGATGGTAAAACAATTATAGAGGAGCAGGCCATAAAATCGCCGATTTGAAGAAACACGTTGAGTTCTTGTGGCTGAGAATGAAAGATTAAGGAAAGAAAATAAACGACTAAAAGCTGAAAAAGCCAGCCTTCTAAAAGGTCCAATAGAAAAGGAGTTGGATGTTGATGCTGATTTTGTGGAGAAATCAGAGCTGTGGAGCTTGCAGCCTCTTCAACCTGGCAGAAGTTTGCAACAAACACTGGGAAAGCCAAGGACATTCCAATTCCCAATCTCCCTCCCTTGGATTTTCCATTTCCAGAACTTCCACTTTTGGAGCTTTCTGAGGATATTCTGAAAGGACTTATGAATAACTAAAATGAATGACCACAGAGGAGGTGAGAAGAGAAACCAATACAGTTAATCCAGAAAAAGAACGAAAGGGAAAACCACATGCCAGGGTGACCCGCAGATACAGCACTATCTGGCTGACTGTAGAGGAGGCGTTGCCAGGACTCGGGAAGCAGCCACTGTGAAAGACATTACACATCCGATTTACTGACTGGAGCTCGGGATTCCGGACTTGGCAGACACTAAACTCTTGGAGGTTCACTATCTCCTGATACAAACCAAATGGTTTCCTGGAATTAATTTTTTTTTCAAACAACCATTACTTATCTTCAGGGTTAAAATGTATAAATGTATGTTATGTGTAAATTAATCTATAATGCCATAAATGATAATGCAAACCTAAATAAATGATAGCTTGAGGGACTGCCTTGTATTTGAAACATACTTTCTGTCATGCTTTGTCTGTACACATTTTGTTATGCACATTTTGTTTGTTTGAATCAGGTGTGTAAGAGACATGACTTTCAAGATGAGACTATGTGCCACACTTGGCACTACTCATAAAGATAACCTCAAGACTATCAGGAGAAGTTGGGAAATTTACGTTTTATGAAGAAAAGAACCAAATTACTAGTTATGCTTTTTTCTTTATTTTTAATTACCAGTTTACATAATTAATCAGGGTTCATTTTAAGTTCTAATTTCTTTATTTTGTAGTGCATCATATGGAAATACCAAGGAAATATGCTTTTGTTTTTAATGATGCATGTATGGAAGTAATGCTAGTTGGCAGTATTTGGTTATAAGAAATCAATAAACTAATTGTGCTTTATACCATTGTTAAATGTAGTTGGTAGTTGAAAAAACTTTCTTGCATGACTTCCCTCTGTTGTAAAGTTTGAATGTGAATTTGAACAGATGCAGTCAAATGATTAATTTGATGCATGAACTATTTTCTTCAGTGCTTTGTTGTCAATTTCCCTATAACAAGGGGCAGAGAATACAGAAGTTCCTGAGGTTTAACTCGATGCGGCACTTAACAACAACAACAATGTTCCCAAACTTTTCCCTGACTCAGGAAGGAGGATCAAGGACAGTTGGAGTTGACGAAATATGTTTGGATAAAATAAGCATAAATAGGACCAGATGAAGTGAACCATACAGAGGTCAGTTTTTCCTGTTTTCCTCTGGTACAGATGAAACCAAAATTAAACTCATTTTTAAAATAAGAGTTCCATTCTGTTAAAAGTCAAAAGTTACTTGATTTGCCCATCTCAGCGTTGCATTATCTCAGACTCTTGAGATTTTGTTTGCCTAACTTTTCTTCAAAAACTTGAAATTTATGTTTGTGCTCAAAATAAACCTTTTTCTAGCCCAAGCCATTTCTCTGTAACAAAAAAAAAAAAAAAAAGGAAAGGAAAAAATAAAAGTTTCTCAGGACCATTCAAAAGAGAAAACTTTCTATGCCATTGTAAAATATATATATATATATTTTTTAAGTAGGGCAAATAACAAATTTTTAACAAAAATCAAGTGAACTACTTCTTAAGTCATTGAAGTTTTATAACAAATTTATTAGAATGATGTTCCACAGAAAACAGACTTTTAAAAATAAAACAGTCCAAGCATTTTATGAAAGGTCTAGAAGACTTCAAAGATAAGTCAAGACAAAGAAGAATATCAACCTCAACTAGGAAGGAGCTTGAAGAATGAGAAGGTGCATTTGTTTTATTGTTGCATTGTTAGGCATCATTCCCATAAGCTTGTTACAAAGCTTCAATGATTTAGGAAGATGTCCACTTGGAGTTTGTTAAAAATTTATTTGTTGTCCTATTCAAACTTATTTTTTACAGGGCACAGAAAAAACACCTTTTTGAAGTTTCTCTAATGAGATGGAGAAAAGTATATTACTGAGAGAACTTGTTTGCAGCCCTCTACTGGGCCCAGAGACGTGTTTAATCATAATTTGTTTGGAATAAGCACATATATGTATGACTGGGAACCCTAGTCACAATACTTTTTGACTTACCTTCACATTTTGCAGATTTAATTTGAATGTGAAAATAAATTCATGACAAGGACAATCAATAGAAGCCATGATATATATCATGGAAGGTATTTGATGGAATACTGACACACTGAAACAATGCAGTTGAGAGTAACAGTCAGCATAATCTGTGTATAAAAGATAATGTGAACTCAAGTTTACCTATGTTCTAGGCAATTAACACCAAGCAAGACATAGGGAAATTGGTTTGCATCTATTTGTAAGATATGATAAAAAATGCAATTATTTTTATGTTTATTAGATATCTGGAATATAACTGATTTGCCCATAAAGGTTAAACTCTTGATATTTTTCATTCAGTTACTTTCAATAGAATATCATTTCTGTATTGCTGATATCACCAAAACATCTTCAACTTTTAGTCTTCTTTTCCTTCCCTTTTTAAAAATTTCATACTGTTTCTCTGATACTTACGTGGAAATTAGATCAATACTAAATTCATCTCTTTTTTTCCCTTTTTGATAGATCTTTATTTTTCCATTATAATACCGAATATAAGGAGCTGTATTTTACAGGGACCTTTAGTCTTTATTTATCTCTAAAGGTTTTATCTGGTGTTCTATCCCTTAGCCCTTTTCCTTTTTTGACACTTAACAGCAACAAGAGGGGCATGCTAATTGAGGTATAGAAAGCATCCTAAAGAAAATGGGACACTCAGCTAAATCTGTTTTGCAGCATCAATCTCTTATGTGGCTAAATAGGTTAGTGCTATACTCAGAATGATTCCTTAATCACATACTTTTTTGTTTTGAATAATTATTAATACTTTAATGTATTTTTTCCAATTCTTTTTTTATGCTTTTTTTTTTAGTTTTTATTGTAAATTATGTGTTAGTTTACATGTGAGAACATTATCTTTACATTTATACTATCATATTTCGTTTCATTGCAATCATTACAATTCCCTGCATGCATCATCAAACAACCAAAGGGTACAGACCACACGCCTGCTCCCCCCACTCCCACCCCACCTCCCCTGGCTTCCAGCACAGAGTCCCTCTCTCTCCCTCCCTGAGTCCAGAATTTCCAACCACTCCTTCTCTCCACTTCATTGCCTCTGCCTCCATCCCTGGCATCACTGCTTCCCTAGACAGGTCTTGCACTGCACTTTTCTCCCTTTATGATTCCAGGGATCTCTTCTCCTGGACTGCAAAATCAGCCACTCCCCTCCTTTTGTTACAAAACTTTTATGTTTAGTTTACGTTTCCAACACTCACTATTAGACCTGATTGCAATCATTCCCTATAGAACCAAAGGAGTTTTATCCCGCTCACCTTTTATCAACCCCATCCAGACAGATTGGAAGCAACTCAGTGGAGATTCTACCTCTCCCCATACCCTCTAGAATTAAGTTCAGAAAGCTTGTAAACCAGTCACTTCTTGCCTTTGTAGTCCCCTGTTTGGGGTAACCAATGTCTAAGTTCGCCATCTTTGTCAACACTATGTACCAAGGGGGTGGGAATGATCCTCACTGTAAAGATTTGTTCGCTCCTTTGTCATACTGCACACAAGCATAGGTCAAGTTCATCCAATTGCAGTGGGTTACTCTTTTTTTCTTCTTTCTTCCTCTAATCATATTCTGATCATCCAGCCATTGATGCCAGGTTAAATGAGTATTATCTGCAAATGTAGTCAATCACATACTTTTAAATTTCTCTATCTTTTTGCAGTCTTCATCTTTTCTGATGTTTACCTTCTTTCCAAATCTGACCTTTCTTTCTTTCTTTCTTTCTTCCTTCCTCCCTTCCTCCCTTCCTCCCTTCCTTCCTTCCTTCCTTCCTTCCTTCCTTCCTTCCTTCCTTCCTTCCTTTCACTCTTTCACTCTTTCGCTTTTTCTTTCTTTTCTTCCCTTCCTTCCTTCCTCTTTTTTCTCTCTCTTTCACTCTTTCTTTTTTTTTAATTTACTTACTTTGTTTCTGACTATATCTTAGACTTTTGAATTTATTTCTCATTATTTTCTACTTTTAATCTTTCATACCAGAGCCCTGGTGTGGTGCTTTATTATAAATACTGGACTGCTAACGTTAAGGGTTCAAACCCACTTTCTGCTTCTTGAAAATGCTACACAAAATTGCTTTGAGTTGGAACGACTAAACAACACTTAACAGAAATAATCTTTCAGACTAATCTCAGAATTACTGATTAATAATTTTTATGGCACAATTATTTTATTAATTTTCTCTGATCTTGATTCATTCTATTTTTCTCTCACCAGTTTTTCTTAAGTGTGTTAATAAGATTTTCAGAAAGGTTCCTGAATACACATAGTCATTTCTCTAAATTTTGATGAAGCAATGCATGTTAATAGCTACACAAACTTTGTCTATTATAAGGACCAACATAGTCACGGGGGAAAAAACAAAAAAGGTAACACCTGAGGGATCAGCAGCTAATACCTAAGGAAACTATCATTTTGGTAAAAAGCATTGAATTACACAATGATCAGAGTAACCATAAAACAACTTTTTGAATATATTTTAAAATAAGTGTCTTTTGTTTCTCAAACAGTTACTCCTTACAATTATCTTTAAAATAATACTTATAAATATCTGTAATAATCATTATATATGTATCTATCTATGCTGTCTTTAATGAGGTCTGGTCACCTAATGGTTATGAATCGGGCTGTGTACGGCAAGGTCAGCAGTTCGAAACTACCAGCTGTTGTGCAGGAGAAAGATGAGTCGTTTTACTCCTGTAAAGATTTAAAGCCTCGGAAGCCCTGTACAGGTCGCTATGGATCGGAACCGACTCCACGGCACACAGCCACCAGTCATGCTGTCTTTACATATACTTGTTATGTGCCATGGAGTCGGTTCCGACCCATAGCGACCCTGTACAGGGTTTCCAAGGCTATAAATCTTTATGCGAGCAGAAAGCCTCATCTTTCTCCTGAGGAACAGCTGGTAGTTTCGAACTGCTGACTTTGCTGTTCGCAGCCTGATTCGTAACAACTATGCTACCAGAGCTCCTTTTACATATAGAAAGGGATTAAAAATATCATTTAACATGTTATTAAAACAAAATGTATTTCTCCACAATTTTTAAAAAGTGTCCCACCCCATGTATTTCCTTATGAAATCTTTAGCAGCAGTATAAATAAATAAAGGTTGTTTTATATATATATATATATATTTTTTTTTTTCCCCAATTTTCGAAGGAAGACGTTAAACCTTCAAGAAAATGGATATTTGGCAAAAGTATTAATCAAATAAATGAGAAACTAGTACTTTAACTAGTTTTATGTGTTTTCTAAATGGTCGTGATGGAGCATTGGTTAAGTGCTTGGTTGATAACGAATCCATCAGTACTTCAAACCCATCCAGCAACACCATGGGGAAAAGGCCTGGCAATTTGCTTGGGTTAAGAACAGAGAAGGGGAAAATCTTACAGGGTGGCTCTATTCTGTCATATAGGCTCCCTATGACTTGAAACTAACTCTCTGACTATGGTGAAATAAATTTGTTTACTGGGCCTTTTGTCTTGGTTCTTTGGAAAACAACTTGAAGCATTTTTTCTCCTCAGATATGAGAATTTACATTTAGCTTCAGTTTTCTACCCCAGAAATGTTGCTACTTTTATCCAGATGACTGACATTTCCTGGTTAAGATGTAAACAACTTGATTTTTATACTTTCTGTCTTGTTCTTGGTTGCAGCCTACTCTGTGATTGGTATGCACTATGCAAAGATTGGTCAATCGACTCTTGTGAATAAGATGAAACTTAGCTTAGCCACACTCTACTACACAAATGAAGTGTCTGTGGCCACTAACAGGAAATTCGTTAGTCCAAGGTGGTGGTAACAGTGCCATACCTTGAAATGAAGAACGAGTTTGCATATTTGAACAGCTATTCCCACAGAGCTTCTGCAGACAGAAACAAGAAGAGAGACAGGAGGAAGAGGCAGAAGGACAAATCAGAAAGAATTATCAGAGAGACAGAGACAGAATCTCCTAAAAGTGCTGCATCACTTAATGGTTTTAAAACTGAGCACTCACCCTCTAAGAGTGAAACTCAAAGGGAACAACATATGAGCAGGCATGCAAACTTACTGGCAACCACATTGGTCTACTGGTGAGTGGAACGGGTGGAAAGGCAACAATGAAGAAATGGACTGAGTTCAACCACATTCCATAGACTCCTGTTGATCTGGAGATGAGAGAAAGAAGAGGAAGGGCTGCTTGGTCCAAAATGTGGTGAGTTCTGGAGACACCTGAGCCCATGGACAAAGACATAGCCACAGAGGGTTATAGTGGCGAGTAAAGCATCCAGCTGATATGAAGGGAGGGGTGATGCACAAAAACACTCAAACTTTCAGCTAGTACCCATCTGACCTAGTCTTGATGGCTTGATAATCAGAACTTAACTAGTGGAAGATAAAAAAGGAAATATTTTTTAATAAAGGAAACGAGTATAAGTTGCTACAATTTGATAAACTTGACCTATACTAATGGTGGTAATAGCTCAAAATACCAATATAAAGGGAAAGAATCTTCACATCAAGTATAAATGCTATCTCCTCTGTACACAGGGTATACAGGGATGGGCAACGTAGACATTGACTGCCTAAAATGAGTGCGTGATAAAGGAAAAAAAGTGACTAGCTTTCAAGATTTCAAGAGAGAGTTTAATTTAAGAGTGTGGGGCGGAGGGTGGGGTGGGAGAAGGTACAGTACCACTGAATAGTTTTTATCTTGTCTAGCCTGGTCAGGTAAAAAGATATGGTATGGTGATAAGACCTTATGATTCAATAGTAATTATTATCATGACTAACTGCAACTGTAACAATTGTAAAGGTAGAAATTTTGTAACAAAAACAGGGATGTAGTTAATCTTGTATTCCAAACACAGAGGACCCCAGCTCCATCAAGGGAAAAGAGTACAAGTGGAGTATGGTACTTTATCCAGAGAAGCAGCGACACCAGGGATGGGTCAGAGATGGGGTCACGGATAGAGGAAGCAGCTAAGGACTCTAGATTAAGGAAAAGAGAGAGGCTGAGAGCTGGTGGTCAGGAGGCACATTTGCAGAATGTGCCCTTTGGAGGTTTAAATAATTATATATGCCTGAGAGTTTGAAAAAAAGCAAAAATGAATAGAGATGAATACTGTTAACTGATGATACATGGTGGGAATTGTAATCATTGTAATAATACAAAGTGTATGATTTGTTGAATGTGAAACTGATAATCTGCCCTGTAAACTTTCACTCAATTTACAATAAAAACTTTGAAAAAAAACTGAATACAGAGAGAAGCCTGGAAAGCCAGTGATGATAGGCAGTAGGGCCAACATGGGATTGTTATAAGAGGGTCAAGAGGATCAGAGGTAGATGTTATGCAATAAAGTAGAAATTATGTTCTGTCTGCATGCTTTCTGATTCTGATATCTGAGTTGTAGCCTGTTGATACTGATCCCTATATTTAACATAACATGGAAACACTGAATGTTTTCAGATTGGGAAAGGTGTGCGACAAGGTTGTTTTCTTTCGCCATACTTATTCAACCTGTATGCTAAGCAAATCATCTGAGAAGCTGGGTCATAGGAAGACAAATGTAGCTTCAGGATTGGAGGAAGACTCATTAACAACCTGTGAGATGCAGATGATACAACCTTGCTTGCTGAAAATGAAGAGCACTGAAAACATTTACCGATGAAAATAAAAAAGCACACCCTTTGGTATGAATTACATCTCAATGTAAAGAAAATAAAAATCCTCACCACTGGACCAATAAACATCATTCTTATCAATGGAGAAAAGATTGAAGTTGTCAGGTACTTCAGTATTCTTGCATCAACTATTAACACTCATGGCCAATCTCACATTTTTTCTCCTCTCAGCACTGCTTTCACCGTGTCCCAAAGATTTGGTATGTTGTGTTTTCATTCTCATTTGTTTCTAGGAACTTCGTGAATTCACGTTTAATTTCTCCTTTTAACCAGTAGCTTTTCAACAGGGTGTTATTCAGTTTCAATGTATTCAACTTTATTTCCTTGATCTTCTTATTGTTGATTTCTAGTTGTAAAACACTGTGGTCTGAAAAGATGGTTTGTAGTATTTTGATGTTTGTAAATTTATGGAGGCTTGCTTTGTGACCTAACACATGGTCAATTCTAGAGAATGTTCCATGTGCACTGTAGAAGAATGGAGATGAATGTGCCGTTGTTCGGTTGAATGCTCTGTGCACATCTATGAGGTCAAGTTGGTTAATTGTGTTTCTTTCTGTTTGTTCTGTCCCTTTTTAGAAGTGGCGTATTAAAATCTCCCACTATAATTGTAGATTTATCTATTTATTTCTTCAATTCTAGTAACGTTTGCTTCATATATCTATCTTTGGGAGCGCCAATATTTATTATGGTTATGTCATCTTGCTCAATTGACCCTTTGATCTTGAGACAGTGTCCTTCTTTGTCTCTTATGCTGGTTTTTGTCTTAAACTTTACTTTATCAGAGATTAATATTGCCATTCCTGCTTGTTTATTGTTGCAGTTAGCTTGGTATATTTTTTTACATCCTTTAACTTTTAGTCTGTTTTTGTCTTTGTGTGTAAGGTGTGTCCCTTGCAGCCAGCATATTGAAGGGTCTTATTTTCTTATCCATTCTGCCACTCTCTTCACTGGTGTATTCAATCCATTGACATTCAATATAATTTTCGATGTTGTTGTTGTTGTTAAGTTCTGACCCATAGTGACCCTGTATAGGGTTTCCGAGGAGCAGCTGGTGAGTTTGAACCACCGACCTTGCAGTGCAAATGACTTTGCAGTCTGGCACATTAACCCCAAATGCCATAGTTATGAATTAATTGCTGCCATTATGTTACTTTTTTGATAGTTCTGTTCATTCTTTTCTTCTCCATGCTTTCTTGTGCTGAGTTTGTGTTTTTTTGTGCTATTTCTTGTTGGTGTCTTCTAATTTTCATGTTTGCTTGTTCTGCTTGAAGGTTCATTTTCATGGTAAGTTGTGAAGTATTGATTTTCTTTGGGGTTACCTTATAAGCCAATAATGTTTCCCTTCATTTAAGACAGTCTATTATATCCTGTAATCTACCTGACCTCCTCATCACCTGGATCTCTGTTCCTACATTTTTCCATTCTTTGACATTTTTATTATTTTGATCTTTGGTTGACCTCCCAGCTCCTTTGAATTCATTGTTGTAATTTTGTTCTTTACTGGACTCTGCTATCCGGTGTCTGAGTTTTAGGAGGTTTAGCCACACCTGTCGATCTCTGGTTGTTGTATGTTCCTTTTGGTTTTCAGTACAAAGAACTCCCTTTAGTATGTTTTGAAGTGCTGGATTGGCTTTGACAAAATATCTTAGCTTCTGTTTATCCTGGAATGTATTGATTGCATCAACATAGTTGATTGATAGTTTTGCTGGGTATACGATTATTCATTGGCAGGTTATTTTCTATTAGGATTTTATATATGTCTCCCCATTGCTTTCTTGTCTCCATGGTTTGTGCTGAATAGTCAGGGCTTAATCTGATTTGCTTGCCTTTGTAAGTAACATTTATCTTTTCCCTGGCTGCTTTTAGGATTCTCTCCTTGTCTTTGATTTTGGAGAGCTTGATTATTATATGTCTTGGTGATTTTCTTTTGTGGTCTATCCTTCCTGGGGTATGTTCGGCTTCTTGAATGTTTATTGTCTCATTTTTCAAGATTTTAGGGAAATTTTCTTCCAGAAGCTTCTCCATTATCTCCTCTGTAGAATTATCTGATTCTTCCTCTTCCAGAATGCCAATCATTCTTAAGTTGTTCCTCTTCATATTATCCACCATGAATCTTATATTCTTTTCACAATTTTATATCCCTTTTCCAGCTTCCTCTTGTATCTTTTCAATATTGAGAGATTTGTCTTCTAGCTCACTGGTTCTGACTTCCTTCTCATCAATTCTGTTCCTTTCGTTTTCAGTGTATTTCTGACATTTTATTTTTAATCATCTGGACCTCTTTTTGCAGGTTTTGAATTGTTTCCAATGCTAAATCTATCTTGTTTGATTGGTCTTCTAGTACTTTCCTGACTTCTTCCTTGTTTTTCTCCACCCCTTTTCAGAGAATTTGAATTTGCTTCCATATCATTCTTCTGAATTCCTTCTCAGGAAAATCCAAAACCTTCTCTCCGTCTTCTAGAAAGCCTTTTTCTGTCTTCAGCTCATTTGTCTCAGCTACTCTTTTCTGTTTGGGGACATGTTTTGATATCTCTTGTTTTTTGTTTGTTATTTCCAGTAGTTGTATAGATTTTTAATGCTTAAATGGATGTTTGGTGTTGTGTTATTAAGCTTACTGGGTGTCTCCTGGTGAACATGACCAAGAGATAGGCTTTCCTTTTCCCATGCAATGCTTGTTGTTGTTGTTGTTGTTTGGTGCCATCGAGTTGGCACCAACTCATAGCAACCTTATGCACAGTAGAACAAAACATTGCCCAATCCTGGGCCAACCTCATTACTGTTGCCACACTTGTGTCCATTGATGCTGCCACCTGGCCAATCCATCTCATTTGGGATCTTCCTCTTTTTCTCTGACCCTCCATTTTACCAAACATGATATCCTTCTCCAGAAACTGTTCCCTCCTGACAATATGTCCAAAGTATGAGAGACAAAGTTTGGCCATATTGGCCTCTAAGGCGCACTCTGGCTGCACTTCTTCCAAAGAGGATCTATTGGTTCTTTTCACAACCCATGGAACTTTTATTATTATCCTCCAACACCATAATTTAAATGCATCAATTCTTCTGTGGTCTTCCTTATTCACTGTACAGCTTTTAGATGCATATGAGGATATTGAAAATACCATGGCTTGAGTCAGGCACACCTTAGTTCTCAAGCTGACATCTTTGCTCTTCAACAATTATAAAGGTCTTGAACAGCAGATTTGCCTAATGCAGTACATCATCTGATCTCTTCATTGCTGCTTCCATGAGTGTTGATTGTTGATCTAAGAAGAATGAAGTCCTTCACAACTTCAATCTTTTCTCCGTTGATAAGATTGTTGTTTATTGGTCCAGTGGTGAGGATTTTTATTTTCTTTACATTCAGATACAATCAGTATGGAAGGTTGTGGTCTTTGATCTTCATCAGTAAGTATTTTAAGTCCTCTTCACTTTCAACAAGCATGTTTGTATCATCTGCATATAACAGTTTTTTAATGAGTCTTCCTCCAATCCTGATGCCACATTTTTCTTCATAGATGCCAGCTTCTAGGATTATTTGAAATGCTTAGCAGCTGTTAAGGGCTCTTGTCTCAATGGTGGAATATTATCATTTATGCTTGTGGCTTGCCTATAAGGCCATGATTGGTGTCTTTTTTTTGGGTAATGTAGGAAGAAAAAGCTCCCTCCTCCAGGAAAAATTTGTGATCAAAGTCCCAAAAGTTGGTAAAATTCTTCTATTTTTGTCCTCTCTTACTTTAGTGGTTGTTGCGTAAATTTGAATAATAGTTGTATTAACTGGTTTTCCCTGTAAGCATATGGATATTTTCCTATCACAGATAGCGTTGATCTGGGTATATTCTCTTTGACAATGAATGTGACACCTTTCCTTTTCAATTTGTAATTACTAGCATAGTAAACGATGTGGTCATCAGATTCAAAATGGCCAATACCATTCCATTTCAGTTCACTAATGTCTAAGATATTGATTTTTATGCGTTCCATTTCATTTTTGGCAATTTCCAATTTTCCTAGATTCATACTTCATACATTCCATGTTCTGATTATCAGAAGATGTTTACAGCTCTGTCTCTTTATTTTTAGTTGTGCCACATCAGCAAATGAAGGTCCTGTGGGCTCTACTCCCATGGGATTTACTCCATTCGTGTCATCACAATCAACTTTAGTTTAATGAGGCAGCTCATCCTCCGTCACATTGTGAGTGCCTTCCAAACTGAGGGGCTCATTTTCTGACACCATGTCTGACAGAGCTTTTCTGTTATTTATAATGTTTTCAGTGAATAAGTATTCAGAAGTAATTTGTCACTCCTTCTTCATAGTCTGTCTTAGTCTGGAAGCTCATTTGAAACCTGTCCACTGTGGGTGACCCTGTTCATATTTAAAATATTGGTGGCATAACTTCAGAACCACAGCAACTCACAAGCCACCACAGTTTGACAAATTGACAGAAGTCAGGCATATTGATATGATCTTAACAAAAAAAACATGTTGTTCTTCAAGATGGTTTCAATATTAAATAATTTTTATTAAAGTATTAGGATTTAATGTATGTTAAGGTAATCAGAATTGGCTGCCATCATATACTGACAGAGAACTTCCAGAGGTTCAAGCCAGTTTCAAAAGAGTCCATTGAACTGGGGATATAATAGCTGATGCCTGATGGATCTTGGATGAAAGCAGAGAATACCAGAAAAAACATTTACCTGTGTTGTATTGACTATATAGATGCTTTCGATTGTGTGCATCATGACAATCTATGGAAAACATTGCTAGTGTGAGTATTTCTGTACACCTAATTGTTCTCATGAGGAATCTGGGAATGGACCAAGAAGCACTTGTCAGAGCAGAATATGGGAACACTGAATAGTTTAAAATTAAGGAATGTGTGTGACAGGGTTGTATTTTTCACTTTACTTATTCAACATGTATGCTGAGCAAATAATCCGTGAAGCTGTGTTGTATTAAGAAAAATGTGACATCAGGATTGGAGAACAACTTATTAACAACCTGTGATATGCAGATGATACAACCTTGCTTGATGAAATTAAAGAATACTTAGAATAAGTACTAATGAAGATCAAAGAACACAGCCTTCGGTATGCATTCCATCTCATTGTAAGGAAAGTAAAGATGAAAAAGCTCCACATCATCAGTAAAAACAAGGCCAGGGCAGACTGTGGAACACACCATCAATTACACATATGTAAATTCAAACTGAAGCTGAAGAAAATGCAAACAAGTCCACGAGAGCCAAAATATGATCTTCAATATATCCCACCTGAAATTAGAGATCATATGAAGAATAGATTTGATACATTAAACACTAAAGACTGATGAGCAGAAGAGTTACGGGATGACATCAAGAACATTATACATGAAGAAAGCAAAGACTCACTGAGAAGACAAGAAAGAAGGAAAAGGTCAAAATGGATGTCAGAAGAGACACAGAAACTTTCTTCCCAGCATAGAGACGCTAAAGAAAATGGAAGAAATTAGGAGGTCCAAGAGCTGAACAGAAAA
>NW_006409116.1:299758-319504 GCF_000296735.1 Chrysochloris asiatica
GGTCGGTACTGACTTGATGGCACCTAACAACAATAACAATGGCACATAACCACCACCACAACTCTAATGGCTAAAGCTAATGCATTATAACGCTAAAATTTACTGTCATCAAGTTGATTCTAATTCCCAGAGACTTTATAAATCATTTCCAAATCTATGAATTTTTATGAAAATATAAGTCTTCATCTTTCTCCTGTTTAGCACCTAGTGGGTTTGAGCCACTGACCCTGTTGTACATAGTCTAGTACTTATCCTACAGCACTCAGAGACCCACTAAAGTATTATAGCACTGCACTTTAGTAGCAAATAATTTTAGTCAACTGCAGGAAAAAAAATATGCAAAAGACACTAAACTGCAATCATTCCCTTTACCACAGACATGAATACTTTGAAAGTAATCAATTTTGCAGGGAAGAGTAAAGAGTGTATTTGAAAAGAACACAGAACGTCGATAATTGAGAAGAATTTTATTTCTAACCATAGTATCCTAATAATCTGTGTCAGTATGTATATTTAAAAATATAATTTTTATTACATTATTACTCAATGTTTCAAAGCTTGTAAAATTTATTCATATACATTGTATATTTATCACAACAAATTCATAAGTTGATATTTATTCTATTTTGCATATAATTAACCTAAAAGATTGTCATGTTTCTAGTTTATTATCACTTTTATGTCATATTTTATATGTTTTTATATGTGTGTGTCATACTATAAGCTAAATATGAGGTCAGTTTGAACTGCAAGACTGGTGGTTGGAAATCACCAGCTGCTCCATGGAAACTCTATGTAAAGTCACTCACTATTAAAGAAGAAAAACCAACATATGTAACTATATATATGTATAGTTATTGTTGTTAAGTGCCATAGAGTCAGTTTGGACTCATAGCAATGCTGTATAGGGTTTCCAAGGAGTTTATTTTGAGTTCAAAGTTCCGACCTGAAGTCTAGTGCTTATCCTATATCCTGGTATGGCTCTGTGTGTTAATGCACTGGACTGCAAAATTGGTTTGAAATGCCAGCAGGTCAGTGGATCAGTGTTCCTTGGAAGCCCTATATAGAGTCATTATAAGTCAGAATCAACTCATAGGTACTTCACAACAACATCACCAACAACTGAGCATAGAAGATGTTATCAGTAAATATGGGTGTGGTCAAAAATATGCCTTTTAGGGTTCCAGTGAATAAATGTATAGGTTTGTTCCAAACAAAATATATTTAAACATGTCTGTGCACTCAGTGGATGGATGTAGATGAGTTCTTTCAGTAGTACAATTTTCTTAGTCTCATTAATATATCTTTCTAAAAAAGATAAAATCATAACAGTAGCTTTCAAAGGGATCTACTGGACCAGTTAAATTTGAAGCAGAAAGGTGAACTCAGAAGATCATATAACTGTTTTTTTTTGTTTGTTTGTTTTTTTTTTTGGAGTTCCAAAGTTTGAAAAGATGTTCACGAGGATGCAGGATGTTCATGGAGCCCTAATATGACAAACATTTAAGAAAATTGAAAACTGCACTGATGAGAAAATGTCCCAGAAAGTTTTGTCAAGGAAATTTTATTCCTTCGTGCCAATACATCTGCTCATTCTTTGACAGTATTAATGGTTATCCTTTGAGAATTTGGGGTGGATATGTTACCTCATCCTACGTACAGAACTATGAAGTTTTGGTATGGTGTTCCGGGTTAATGCACTAGACTGCAATGTTGGTTTGAAATGCAAAATTGGTGTTTCAAGCTCACCAGCCACTTCTGAGAAACCCTATTGAAGGTTGCTATGGGCCAGAACCTTCTCAATGTCACTTGTACTACTCAACAACAATGTAGTGAACTGATCTTGTCCTTTCAGATGTCTTCATATTACAAAAATTAAAAGAACATTTAAAAGGAGCATATTTGAGTTCTCTGTGCATACAAAAACTATCATTTTAACATAGTGTCAATTTAGGCGAACAGAATTCTTAGAAGGAAAGCTTAGAAAGATGGAAACTTCCATCTTCACAAATATATGAACCTAGATGTACGTTATGTGAATAAATAGTAGCTTCAAATTTTTATATCTTTGCTTAATAAAGGCTTCTATGATTTTTGTAGCAATACTTTAAGACTTAATCACTTAAGTGTGGATCTACATACTCATCTTTCAGTTTTTCATACAGTGATGGCTTATGTGTAGCTGTGATTCTGGAAGCTACGCCAATAGTATTTTAAAAATCAGCAGGGCCACCCATGGTGGACAAGTTTCAGATGAACTTCCTAACCAAGACAGACCAGAAGAAGAGTCAGACTATTTTTGAATATTTAGTCACTGAAGACCTTATCAACAGCAATAGAGCATTATCAGCACCATATTAATGAATATTGAATCAAGTTGAACCCCATATGTAGGAAGGCACTCAAAATGCAATTGGAGAAGAGCTTCCTCCTGAAAATTGAATTAACTAGAATGACCCAAATGGAGTAAAGCATTTGTAATCTTCATTTGCTGATGGTGCACAGATCAAAATGAGGAGAAACAGTGGTAAACATCCATTAATAATTAGAACCTGGACTGTACAATTATGAATCTAGGAAAATTGGAAGCTATCAGAAATGAAATTGAACCCATAAAGATCATTGTCATTCATGAGCTAAAATGGGCTTGTGTTGGTCATTGTAAATCTGACAAACATGGGTTACTATGATTGGAATAACAAAATAAAAAGAAGAATGGCTTTGCATTCATCATCAGTAAGAATATTTCAAGATCTACCTGAAAGTACAACGTTGTGTGTTATATTATAATAACCATATCTCTAAAATGAAGGTGAGTTAATACATCTATTATTAAAACGTATGCATCAAATTTATGCACTGAAGTCAAAGATGATGAAATTGAAGAATCTGATAAAATAGTTAATCAAAATACATTGATAATTGTTGGCAATTAGAATGAAAATGTTAGAAACAAAAAGGCAAGGTCAGTCATTGAAAATATGGCCTTGGTGATAGAAATACTGCAGGAATTCCCATGACAGAATTTTGCAGGACAAATGACTTCTTTATGCATGATTGTAGGGTTGGTGCAAGACCAAGAAGTGTTTCATTCTGAATAAGGTCACTGTGAATTGGAAATGACTTGATGGCATTTAACACCAGCATACAGATAAGTAAAGACACCCTGATAGCATAGTTGATTGCAAGCTGGGCTGCTAACAACAAGGTCAGCATGTTCCATCTACCATTTGCTCCATGGGAAAAAGAGGAAGCTTTCTGTCCCGTAATAACTCACAGTCCTAGAAACCCTATACAGTGTTGCAGTGAGTCGGAACCAACTCTATGGTACAAAACAAGCACCTAACAAATGATTAATTTAAAGATAACCTTACCCATAGCAATAAATAGAAAATAAAATCACCTCTTTTCACCTCTTCTATATCAAAATTTCTATAAATATTCTTCAAAATCAATTAATACATTTGCAAATATATATGAAGGAAACTTTTGTGTGTTTTTTTTTGTTTTGTTTTGTTTTTTTAGAGAATAGGTTAATATTTATGTAACTTTGAAAACAAAGAAAGAAGCGTAATAAGTGGTAACATATAAAACAAACAATGATCAACAACAACAAACACACAAACTAGTACTGATTTGACTGCAAATCTAGTTAACACTATTGGTAGGTGTCATCTAGACATTTTTGAATCATATAAACCCTATGCACAACAGAACAACAGTAACAAAAACAGCCCGTTCTGTGCCATCCTAAATATTGTTGGTATGCTTGAATCCACTGTTGCTGTCCACCACTCGTCTGTCAGTTTGTTGTACTGTGATGACTTTTATGTTGCTGTGATTCTATAAGCTATGCCACAGGTTTTTTTAATTACCACCTGTGTCACCAACAGTGGACAGATTTCAAATGAACATCCAGACAAAGATAGAATGGGAAGAAGGAAAGACAAACTACTTTCAAATATTTAGTCACTGAAAACCTTACGAATATCAGTGAAACACTGTCAGATATAGTAAAATGAGCTCTTCAGCTTAGAAGTCTCTCAAAATGTGACTGGGGAAGAGTTACCTCCTCAAAGTAGAGTTGACCACGATGACGCAAATGGAGTAAAGCTCTCGGGTACTTTGTTTGCTGATGGTGCAAAACTCAAAATGAAGACAAATGGATGCAAACATACATTAATTATGAGAACATGGAATGTATGAAGTATGAATCTAGGAAAATTGAAAATTGTCAAAAACTAAATAGAACACATAAACATCAATATCCTAGCAAAAATGAGTTAAAATGGCCTGGTGTTGACCATTTTGAATCTGATAATCATATGGTTTACTATGCTGGGAATAAAAATTGAAGAGAAATGGTGTCACATTCATCGTCAGAAAGAATATATCAAGATGTCATGAGGTACAATGCTGCCCGTGATAAGATAATAATATCTGTGATAAGATAATAATATCCATGTGCTTACAGGGAAGACCAGGTAACACCATTGTCATTCAAATTTACACACCAACCACCAAAGCCAGCAAGAAGGAAATTGAACAATTCTACCAATGTCTTCTGTCTGATATTGGTCCTATTGATAATCATTGGTGATTGGAATGCAAAAGTTGGAAACAAAGAGAAAGGATCAGTAGTTGAAAAACATGGTCTTAGAAATAGAGAAAGATGCTGGAGATGATGTGATAGAATTCTGCAAGACCAATGATTTGTTCATTTTAAATACCTTTTTATTAACAGCATAAATGATGACTAGACACATGGACCTCAACAGATGAATTACACAGAAATCAAATTGACTGCATTTTTGGAAAGACACGATGGAAAAGCTCCATATCATCAGCCAAATCAAGACCATGGGCAGATTAGGGAACAGACCATCAATTGCTAATATGTAAATTTAGACTGAAGCTGAAGAAAATCAAAACAAGTCCATGAGAGCCAAAATATGAACTTGGGTATATCCCAACTGAATTTAGAGATCATCTGAACACTAGATGTGATACATTAGACAATAATGACTGAAGATCAGAAATGTTGTGGGATGACTTCAAGAGCATCATACATGAAGAAGTGAAAGGTAGTTAAAAGACAAGAAAGAAGGAAAAGACCAAAATTGATGTCAGAAGAGACTGAATTTTTTCACTCCAGCACTGAGATGCTAAAGCAAATGGAAGAAATGTGTAGGTACAAGAGCTGAACAGAAAATTTCAAAGTCAGCTCAAGACAAAACCAAATATTAGAACGTAATGGACAATGATCTGGAGTTAGAAAGCCAAAAGGAAAGAACTCAATCAGCAGTTCTCAAGCTGAGGGAACTGAAGAAAAAATTCAAGCATCAGCTTGCCTTATTGAAGGATTTTTTGGTAAAATTATTGAACGATGCAGAAAACATCAAAAGAAGCTGTAAGGAATACAAAGAGTCACTGTACCAAAAGGAAATGGTTGATGTTCAGCCATTTCAAGAGGTATCATATCATCAAGAGCCAATGATCCTGAAGGAAGAATTCCAAGGTGCATTGAAGGAATTGGCAAACAACAAGACACCAGAACTTGATGGAATAGGAACTGAAATCTTTCAAGAAAGTGAGGCGGCACTGGAGGCACTCATTCATCTATGCCAAGAAATTTGGAAGACAACTATCTGGCCGACTGATTGGAAGAGATCCATATTAATGCCCATTCCAAAGACAGGTAACCCAACAGAATGCAGGAATTATCAGAGAATATCATTGATACCCTATGCGAGTAAAGTTTTGCTAATGGTAGTACAGAACAGCTGCAACCATTCATTGACAAAGAATGTCCAGAGGCTCAAGCTGGATTCAGAATAGGGCATGGAATGAGGGATAATATTGCTGATGACAAATGGATGTTAGCTGAAAGCGGGGACTATCAGAAAAATGTTTATCTGTGCTTCATTGACTAAGCAAAAGATTTAGATTGTGTGGATCATGACAAACTATGGACAACATTGTGAAATATGAGGAATTTGTAATGCTTAAGGAGCTCTGGTAGCGTAGTGGTTACAAATCGGGCTGCGAACCTTAAGGTCAGCAGTTCGAAACTACCAGCCACTCCGCGGGAGAAAGATGAGGCTTTCTACTCCCGTAAAGATTTACACCCTTGGAAACCCTGTACAGGGTAGCTATGGGTCGGAACCGACTCAACGGCACTTCACAACAACAACAACAATTGTGACCATGAGGAATCTGTACATAGACCAACAGAACAAGGGAACACTGTATGGTTTAAAATTAGGAAAGGTGTGTGGCACCATTATATTGCTTCACTACAATTACTCAACCTGTATGCTAAATAAACAATCCAAGAAGCTGGGTTATATGAACAAAAATGTTGAAACAGATTGGAGGAAGACTCATTAACAACATGCGGTATGCAGATGATACATCCTTGCTTTCTGAAAGTGAAAAGGACTTAGAATACTTACTGATGAAGACCAAAAATCTCAGACTTCAGTATGGATTTCATATCAATGTAAAGAAAACCAAATCCTCATCACCGGACCATTAAAACAACATTCCTAGCAATGGAGAAAAGATTGAATTTGTCAAAGACTTCATTTTTCTCAGATTGACCATAAACACTCAGAAATCTGCTGCACAAGAACTTTTTAAAGTGTTGAAGAGCAAAAATGTCAGTTTGAGGACTAAGATGTGCCTAACAATAACCTCATATGCATGTGAAATTTTGACAGTTAATAAGGAAAACCAAAGAACAATTGATTCATTTGAGTTATGGTTTTAGATGAGAATATTGAAAGTACCATGCATGGACTTTCAAAAGAACAAACAAATCTGTTGGATGAAGTACAGCAAGAGTGCTCCTTGGAAGCCAGAATGGCCAGAATTCATGTCTCATAATTTGGATATATTGGCAGGAGGGACCAGTCCCTGGAGAAGGGTATCATGTTTGGAAAGGGAAAGGTTCGGAGACAAAGAGGAAGATCCCCTGTGAGATGGATTGACACCTAAAAACAACAAGTTGTTGCTGCTACTGTGCCAATCCATTTCATTGGGGGTTAGGGGTCTTCATGTTTTTGACTCACCCTCCACTTTACCAATCATGATGTCCTTCTCCAAGAATAGTCCCTCCTGACAACATGTCCAAAGTATGAGATGAAATTGCACCAGTCTTACTTGTGGGGAACCTTCTGATTTTACTTCTTAAATCATGAATTTATTTGATCTTCTGACAGTTCATGGTATTTTCAGTGTTGTTGTTGTTGTTGTTATTTTTGACAACACCATAATTCAAATATATCTATGTTTTTAAGGACTTCCTTATTCACTGTCTGACTTTCACAAGTATATGGGATGATTAAAATATCATGGGTTGTGTCAAACTCATCTATTCCTCAAACTTGTTTCTTTGATATTGAACACATTAAAGAGGCCTTGTGTATCAGATTTGCCTAACATAATACCCCTTTTGATTTCCTGACTAATTCTTCCATGAATGTTGATTGTGGATTCAAGTAAAAACAAGTCCTAAACAACTTCAATTTTTCTCCATTTATCATGTTGTTATTTACTGGTCTAGATATGAGGATTTTTACTGGTCTAGATATGAGGATTTTTTTTTTTTTTTTTTTAAATTGAGATCTTGGTCTATGCAGAGTTACTCAGAAACACAATTAAGTGTTTTTCAATACCCATTCTTTGTAATGTATTCCATAGTTTGTTATGATACACACAGTTCAATGTCTTTGCCTTGTCAGTCACAAGAAAAAGAGGTTTCTGATACTGTATGCTTTCAGCCAAGTTCCATCTGAAATCTGCAATGATAGCCCTCATTTTATGTACTCTTCTGAATCTGGCTTCTATTTCTGGCAGCTCCTTATAGATCTACAGCAGCAACTCTTTTTGAATTACCTTCAGCAAATGATACTAAATATTGCTCAGCAAATGATTTTGAATATTGCTCATAATTTCTGGAGTGCATTAGGGCACCTTTCTTTGCAATGAGTACATATTGTGTTCTATTACTCTAAGTTTTCTATGTAGTTTTCTTCCAAATGTCTTGGTACAGACAAGTGCTTCTAGCACTGCATTAGTTTGTTTCAAATATCAACTTACATGTTTTCACATTCTGGAGCCTTGTTTTTCACCAATACCTTTCATGCAGTTTAGACTTCTTCTTTTCACACCATTTGTTCTTGATCATATGCTACCTTTTGAAATGATTGAACCTCAACAAATTCATTTTGGTACTGTGGCTGTGTATTCCTTCCATTTTCTTAAGATTTTTCCTGCATTGTTCAGTATTTTTGACGATTGAGTGCTTCAATATTGCAAGAAAAGACTTTAAAATTTTTCTTCAGTTCATTCAAAATCAGAAATGCTGAATTAGTTCTTTCCTTATACTATTCTATTGTTCAACAATTCATTATAACACTTAACTACGTGTTCATAAGTTGCCCTTTGAAATTGTCTATTCAGCTCTTTTACTTCATAATTTACATCATAATTTCTTCTACTTACTTTAGCATCTCTGTCTTCAAGAGAAATTTCCAGTCTCTTCTGAGATCTATTTTGTTTTCTCTTAATATTCACATATCTTTGTAATGACTTTTTGCTTTCTAAATGTGTGATGTTCTTGATGTCATTCCATAGCTCCTCTGGTCATGGGTCATTAGTGACTGATGCATCAAATATGTTCTGTGGTGGTCTCTAAATTCAAGTGGGGTATACTTAAAGTAATATTTTTGCTTTCATGGACTCATTTCAATTTTCTTCACCTTCACCCTAAACTTGCATATAAACAATTGCTGATTTTTTTTTTTTTTTTTTTTCTGCAGTTGGTCACTGTCCTTGTTTGGGCTGATGATATTTACCTTCTCTGTATTCTTTTCCAATCAATGTAGTCAATTTGATTACTATGTACTCCATCTAGTGAACTTCACATATATAGTTGCCATCTAAACAGTTGAAAAAAAATTTGCAATAAATTTGTCATTGTTCATGGAAAATTCTTATCATACCATCTCTAGTATTGATTCTGTCCCCACTGCTATCCAGCAATAATTAAAAATCCAGCATGCCACAGGTGTTTTGGATACCACAAGTTCATCCCATGGTTGACCAATTTAAGCAGAGATTCTAAAGAAAGACAGACTAGGAAGAAGGAAATGTAGACAACTTCTGAAGTGTCATCAACTGAAAGTCATATTAATAGCATAGAACACTGTCTGATATAGTGCTGGAAATGTATCCTTTTAAATTGGAAGATATACACTATAAAACTTGGAAAGAGGTGCTTCCTCAAAGTAGAGTTGACCTTAATGATGTGTATGGAGCAAAGCTTTCAGGACCTATATTTTCTAATAAAGCACAGTTCAAAATGAGAAGAAACAGCTACAAATATTTATCAGTAATCAGAAGAAGAAATGTGCAAAATAAATATAGGAAAATTATTAGTCCTCAAAACCAAAATTGTACTCATAAAGATCAATATTCAAAATATTACTGAGTTGAATGGCAGCAAAGGACTCAGATATAACAATTGTGATGATGACTCAGGACCAAACAGTGTCTCATTTTGTTGTAAACAAGGTTGTTATTATTTAGAATAAACTACAGGATACTTAGTAACAAAACTAGTATGTAAAACTGGACTGATATTGGCCAGTTTGAATGTAACAACCCTACGGTTACTATGCTGGAAATGACAAATAGAAGAGGAATAGCATTACTTTAAATAATACATATATATAGTGAATTCAGTAATAATTTGCATGGGAGAACATCAGTTTTATACTCATCCTATCATATTTCATTTTATTGCAATGATTGCAATCCCTTCCATGCATCATCATTCAACAGTATCTGTTTATATTACCTCTCTGTTGTGTGGTTTTTTTTTGTGTGTTTTTTTTTTTGTTTGTTTGTTTGTTTTTTTGATGTACACAAAAACACTCAGGAATGTATAATCATTTAAACAACCAAAGGGCATATTCTGCAAGCCTGCCTCCTAGCTGCTAGTACACAACCTTTCTGTTTCCATTAGTCTAGAGTTCTCAGTTGCTCTGTCTCTCCATGGCATCATCTCTGCCTCCATCTTGAGTGTTGCTGCTTCTCTGGACAGGGTCCCACATTCTGGTAGTACTCTTTTTTTCTTTATGGTCCTAGGGTTCTCTGTTCCTGGAATGTAAGATTAACTACTCCCCCCTTTTTATTACAAAACTTCTACCTTTACAGTTGTGACAATTACAATTAGTCATGATAACAATTACTCACTATTGAATCATAAGAATCTTATCCTCTTTTCATTCCATCAAATCCTTCTAGACAAGATGAAAACTTATTCAGTGGGGATTCTACCTTTCCCTGCACACTCTGAAGTTAAACTCCTTCTTGAAATCTTGTAAGCCAGTCATTTCGTGCCTTTATAGTTCCATCATTTTAGTTAGCCAATGTCTAAGTTGTCCATTCCTTATCAACCCTATATACCAAGGGGATGAGAATTATCTTTGATGTGAAGATTCCTTCCCTCTGAGTTGGTATTTTGAGATACTACATCCATAAATACAGGTAAAATTAATCAAATTGTAGAAATTTACACTTGTTTCCTTTATCAAAAATTTTTTTTCTTCCTCTAGTAAAGTTCTGGGGAGTCCTGATGTGGTGCTGTGGGTTAATGTGCCAGTCTGAAAAGCCTTTTGAACTGCAAGATTGGAAGTTCAAACTCACAAGCTGCTCCTCAGAAACCCTATACAGGGTTGCTTTGGGTTGGAACTGACTTAACAGCCCTTCACAACAACAACAACAACAACAACAGTCGAATTCTGATCATCCAGCCATCAAAGATCAGTCAAATGGGTACTATCTGCAAGTTTGGGCTTTCTTGTGCATTTACCCTCACTTCATATCAGCTGCATGCCTCACTCTCAGGTATAGCCCTCCCTGGCTATATCCTTGCCCATTGGCCCAGGAATCCCCAGGTCTCATCATACTTCAGACCAACCAGCCCTTCCTCTTCTCCATCTCATCTCCAGGTCAACTGGAGTCTATGGAACATGGATGAAGTCAGCCCATATCTTCATTGCTGGGAATAGCATTACTTTTATCAATTAAAAGAATACCTTAAGGTTTAACTTGAGGCACAGTGCTATCAACACACCTACAAGGAAAAAAATCAATACCATTATTGTTCAAATATACATACCAACCACTAAAGCCAGTGATGAGAAAGTTAAAGAATTCTACCAACTGCTTCAGCCTAAAATCTGAAATATTACTACTATTCTTGTAGTTAATTTCTGTCAAGTAGGTTGACTCATAGTAACCCTGTATATGGTTTCTGAGGAGCAGCTTATGGATGTGAACTACAGACTGTGAAGTTCAGAGTCCAGTGCTGATCTTACAGCGCCATACCAAGAGGCCTATGGGACATAATAAAACTTAATAATAGGGTTTTCATAAGCTCCAAAATTGCTGAAAGATAAGTAATAGACCACAAATTAGAAGGTGTCACCAGCACCTTCATGAGAAAAGATTGAGTCTTTTTGTTCCAGTAAAACGTTACAGCCTCGGAAACCCTGAGCAAATACTTCATTACAGTGTTGTTGTTGTTGTTTGGTTTTGCTTTAACATAGCTTTTCCTAGGCTATATCTCTATGGAAGCAGACTGCCACATCATTCTTTTGCAGAGTGGCTGTTCAGTTCAAATCACCAAACTCTCAGTTAGCAGTTGAGTACTTTACTGTGTAACTAACACTACTTCAAGGTGAATCAATTGTCTGAGTTAAGTCAAACATGTGTAAAAGTTGAACATTTTTACCAGGAAGGTTGACAAGTCAGTGTTTTATCACTGTGAAAGCAATGAAGGTTGCAACACTAGCTGGAGCATAGTTTTGAAGGGCCATTAATCTAAGTTAAAGAGTTTAAACTTTATTTCACCAACAATGAAGAATCATTAAGGTGAAGGAAAAGGCCAGTTAACAGGAATTTTTAAGCTGGCTACCCAGTGCAGGATGGATTAAAGTGTCAGAAATACTCAGTTGTATTCCTAGTAACAAACACTTATCAAAATAATAGGTGAAGTTAAAAAGTTTTTCAGGGACATAGAAATGCATTTTTGTGGGATTTTGAATATGTGTGCATCTGGCATTAATCTACTAATTTTCTAATCAGATCAATATTCTGCCTGCTCGTGTTTTTGTTTTGCTCTGTGTTTGAGTATGTGTGTATTTCTTCTAATGAATTTGACACTTGTTTTTGATGAAAAAGTATTCTCCATTTAATGTGCTACAGATAACCTGTCTATGAAACAATGAAGTAATATGGAACAGTTTATTGACAAGGATATATATTTTTTTTCCCTTACATTTGTTGCTGGTGTTCTTGTTAGGTGTCATCGAGTTGGCACTGACCATGCCAACTGACCAAAACACTGTCCATTCCTGTGTCAACCTCACAATCATTACTACACAGTTGCAATGGTGCTAATCCATCTCATCATAAGTGGTCTTTTTTTTTTTTCTGACCCTTCATTTCCCAAACATGAAATCCTTCTCCATGCACTAGTCCCTTCTGATAATATGTCCAAGGCAGACAAAGTCTAGACATCCTGGCTTCCAGGGAACATTCTACCTGTATTCCAACACAGATTGGTTTGTTCTTTTGGCAGTCCATGATACTTTTAATATTCTCCTCCAAAACCACAACTCAAATGCATCAATTCTTCCTTGGTCTTCCTAATTCATTATACAATGTTCACTTGCATATGTGGTTATTAAAAATACAATAACATGCACTTGACACATATTAGTCCTCAAACTAAAATCTTTGCTTTTGAGTTAGTGCCTCCAGTGCCACATGAGTTTTTTGAAAGATTTCAAATTGTATTCCATCAATACAATTCCTGGAGCCTTGCTCTTTGCCAGTGAATTAAATGCATCTTTGGCTTCTTCCTTCAGGATCATTGCCTCTTGATCACATGCTACCTCTTGAAATTTCTTTTTGGTACAAAGACTTTTTGGTACTAAGACTCTGTGCCTTCCTTCCATCTTCTTTTAATGTTTGTGGTGTCATTAAATATCTTCTCCATGGAATCTTCTAATATTTCAAGTTGAGGTTTGAATTTTCATTCGGTTCATTCAGCTTGAAGAATGTTGAGTGTGTTTTTCCCTTTTGGTTTTCTAACTCTAGGTCTTTGTACATTTTGCTATAATATTTAACCTTGTCTTCTTGACCTGAACTTTGAAATTTTCTATTCAGCTCTTCTAACTGCTCACTTCTTCCATTTGCTTTAGCATTTCTATTCTGGAGAACAAGTTTCAGATTCTCTTCTGATATCCATTATGGTCTTTTCCTTATTTCTTTTCTTCTTAGTGACATTTAGCTTTATTACTGTATGATCTTCTTGATGTAATTCCACAACATTTCTTGTCTTAGTATTTAATATATAAATTATTAAATCTGTTTTTAAGATGGTCTCTATGATTTCAGGTCAGATCTGTTCAAGGTCATATTTTGGCTTTCATGGACTTTTCTTAATTTTTTTCATTTTCATCCAGAATTTGCAGATTCATCATCTATTCCACAGTCTGCCCATGCCCTTGTTTAAGCAGATGATATTGAGCTTTTCCACAGCCTTTTCCCAAAAATGTATTCCATTTGTTGAGGTCCATGTGTATTGTCATATTGTCTTTTGTTTCAAAAAGAGATGTGCAAAAATGTCATTCATTCATCTTGAAAAATTCTATCAAGCCATCTCCAGCATCATTTCAAGGCCGTATTTCCAAATACTGATCCTTGTTTTTCCAACCTTTGCAATCCAATCACCAATAATTATCAGTAAATCTTGATTGCATGTTTGATCAACTTGAGACTGAATAGTTGTTGTTGTTGTTGTTGCTGTTAAGTACTGTGGAGTAAGTTCTGACTCATAGTGACCTGCACAGGGTTTCTGAGGCTGCAAATCTTTACAGGAGCAGAAAGCCTCACCTTTCTCCTGTGGAACAGCTGGTAGTTTCAAACCGCCGACCTTGAGGTTTGCAGTCGGATTCATAAACACTACGCTACCAGAGCTCCTTAAAGTTGGTATAACTCTTCAGTTTCATCAGTACTGACTTCAGTGGTTGGTGCAAACATTTGAATAATTGTGGTACTATACCTTGTAGGTATATGGATAGTATCCTATCACAGACAGTGTTTTACTTCAAGATAAATCTTGATATGCTCTTTTTGATGATGAAAGTGAAGTCATTCCTTCTTAATTTATCATTATCTACATAGAAAGCCATGTGAAAGTCAGATTCAAAATGACCAATATCAGACCACTTCAGCTAAGTAATAGCTAGGGTATCAATGTTTATGTGTTTCATTTCATTTTTGATAATTTCCTATTGTCTTAGAGTCATACTTCATAAAATCTATTTTCCAATTATTAATGAATGTTCATAACTGTTTCGCTTACTTTTGAGTTGTGCCCCATGGGTAAATGAGGGTCCTGAAGGCTTTACTCATTTTGTGTCATTACAGTCAACTCTAATTTGACAGGCAGCTCTTCCCCAGTCACATTTTGAGTGCCTTCCAACCTGAGAAGCTCAAGTTCTGGCACTATATCTGACAATATTCAGGTGTTCTTCATCTTGTTTCTGTACCTAATATTATGGTGCGGTCACTGTTCCACTGTTATTCAGAAAGTTTTCAGTAACTAAATATTTGGAAGTAATCCATATCTCCTTCTTCCTAATATGCCTTTGTCAGGAAGCTCAGCTGAAACCTGTCCACTATGGTGATCCACTGTTATTTAAAATACCCATGGCATAACTTTCAGTATCACAGCTACATGCAAGCCACCAGAGAAAACAGTCTGAGAAATGAGTGATGGTACTCAGGTTTAGTGATGTTCTATGTGATTTCATATAAATGTCCTGATTTTCTGGTGTGGTGCTATTAGATTAGCACTGTACTGCTAACAACAAACTTAGCAGTTCAAAACTACCTGATACTGCATGGAAATCCTATGCAGGGGTTTTATGCATCAGAACCGTATCTGTAAGGACAGTACATTCAACTGTGCTACATTTGAAAAAGTGTTCAATATCCTTTGTATGTTATATATAGCTTTAGGTTGTTGGGAGTCCTTACAAATATGAATTATATTGAAATCATTGCAACCAAATCCATTCCATTCAATAGAAAAAGACAAATAAATTGTTAATAAATCTGGAATGATTGCCTATTAAAATAATGGTTTTCTTGTGTCATAGATGAAAATGAATCTCAAATGGATGAATATATAAATGTTAAGCTAATTTAAAATTTTAGGATGAAAAATATCACAGAAAACACTTAAATTCTTTGTTGTGATAAAATTTATAAGACAGCATAAACACACAAAAATAGATAGATGGAAATATTGATATATTTAACAACAGCAATTCAAGTCAAACTGTGCATTTGAAACAATTTTTAAAAGTGAGGTTGTAAGTCACAGTCTAGAAAAATATAATTACTTTTTTTTTTAAGTTTTTATTGTGAATTGACTGATAGTTTACATGGGGGAACATCAGTTTTACAATCATCCTATCATATTCGTTTCATTGCAATGATTACAATCCCCTGCATTTTTCATCGTTCAACAGTATTTGTTCCTTTCTCCCTGTTTTTCTTTCTTTCTTTTTCCTTCTTCTTCTTCTTCTTTTTTTTTTTTTTTTTTTTTTTAATGAATGTGCACAGTAACACTCAGTAATATACAATCATTCAAATAGTTAAAGGGCACACCCTGCAATCTTGCCCCCTGGCTGTCAGCACACATCCCCTCTCCTTCCTCAAGCTGCTCTGTCTCTCCATGCCATCATCTCTCCCTCCATCTATGGTATTGTTGTTTTTCTGGGTAGGGTCCCACATTCCATTTCTGCTTTTCTTGCTTCATAGTCCCAGGGTTCTCTGCTCCCGGATTCTAATCTTAATTACTCACCCCTTTTAAAATCAAACTTCTACATTTACAGTTGTAACAATCACAATTAGTCATGATAACAATTACTCACTACTGAATCATGAGTCTTGTCCCCATTTCCTTTCACTAGACCTGTCTAGACACAATGAAAATTACTCAGTGGGGATTCTACCATCTCCAACACACTCTGAATCTAAACTCCCTCTTGAAAACTTGTAAGCTTGACACTTTGTGCATTTACAGGCCCCTCATTTTAGGTAGCCGGTGTCTAACTTGCCCAACCTTGTCAATCCTAAGTACAGAGGGCATGAGAATGATCCTCGCTATAAAGATTATTTCCCTCTTGGTTGGCATTTTAAGCTACTATATCTGTAAGTATAGGTGAAGTTCATCAGATTGTAATGATTTACACTTATTTTCTTTTTAAAAAAAGTTTCTTTTCCTTCCTCTTTGACTTCCTTTACTCAAGTTCAGAAAATATTATCATTATAGCTAGGTCCAATGGACACTATCTGCAAGTTTTGGCACCCTTGTACATATCCCCTCACTTCATATCAACAGGACACTTCACTCTTAGCTCTAGCCCTCCATGGCCATGCCTTGTCCATGGGCTCAGTAGTCCCCAGGTCTCATCATACTTTGGGCCAACCAACTCTCACCATACTCCAAGTCAATGGAGATCTATGTAACTTGGTCAGACTCAGCCCACATCTTCATTGCTGCTTTCCTTCCACTTCCTCTTACCAGTAGATCAACATAGTCACCAGCAGGCTTACATGCCTGCTCATGTATTCCCTTTGAGTTTCAGTCCTGGGACGGAGTTTGTCCAGAAGGGACTTGATTGCTCGCCTTGATTGGTCCCTGGTGAAAAACTTGCTTGTTCTCATAGCAGTCAATCAGTCTGCCATTTTTTATTTTGGTTTTCCCTGCTGGTCTTTCTTTTAAGAAGTATCTTATGTTCCTTTAGCTACTCCAGCCTGCTCTGCTTTTCAAGTGGCAATAATCTGTCTCAGAATATTCTGGATGGGGATCAGGATTCCATACAAGGTCTTATACCCTACAAAGGCTCTGCAAGCAGGCTTTTTGACTGGGCAAGTTCTACCATCACTTTTAGGTATTCCAATCAGATATAGACTGAAGGTGGGCTTACAAGTTTTTTATAATCATGTTTCCAGATATTACTTTCTGTCCACATCAACTGTCTATATTACAATAATAAGAAAGGAAAACAAATATTCATAAGACAGTCAAACATTTTAAGACTATTTCCCCTTGAGACACATATAAAACCCTAAAAAAAAAAAAAAAAAAAAACCAAGAAAGAAAGAAACTGCCAACAAAGAATCGTCTATCCAGCAAAACTGTCAATTAAAAGTCATAGTGCAATCAAAACATCCCAGGGCAAACAGAAGCTAAGAGATTTTGTCAAAGCCAATGCAACACTTCAAAATTATAATTTCGTTCTTTATATCTATTTCCAACTGCACATAGTTGAGCTGTCTGTTACTCAATTTTTCCAAAGCCTGAAAAGCTTCTTGAGAAATAGGAAATGCAACTCCTTGTAGTGTTTGATGCTTAGTGTCCACAATCACATCAGTCTTAACCTCATTTATTTTAGTCTGTCGTAATTCTTCTTCAACTGCAGTCAGTGGGGCAGGAGAAGACTGTGATATCAAATATTTTTTATATCCATATAGTGATACATCTTCCTTTACTGTTCCAAATACTTCATCTTTAATATGGCCCCCTCCAAACTCATTTTTCAGAGTTGATCTTGTGGCTGCATATAACATTTTTTGATAAACATGAGACTGATCTGGAGACCATGCAATGAATTTCCATTCATATCCCTGGGACTTCTGAGACTCTAACCTGAATAATATATAGCAAGGCTGTTTGTCCTCCAGTAACAGGAGAACAAAGGAATCATAATCCTTCTCCCATGAAGCTGAAGGTTGACTACATGATCCAATCACAAGTTGCTCATTTTCAATAGATATTTTCAGAAGTCTGTATTTCCCATTTCTTGCTCTGGCAGATATGTCTTTAACATCTTCACTAGCTTGGATGCCTGTCTGGTGGGACATGGTGGCAGCCGCGGGCTCCTGGCTCCAGCACTAAGTGAAACAAGTGCCCTGTCCGGTACCTCCAGGAAGTGAATGCAGCACTTCAAAACATCATAAAAAGAGTACTTTGGACTCAAAACCAACAAGAACAGACAACAACCAGAGATTGATAGACATGACAACAGCACCTGAAACTCAGAAGACAGCAGAGTCCAGAACAGAACAAAATGACAACAAGGAATTCAAAGAAGCTGGGAGGTCAACTGAAGATCAAAATAATAAAAGTACCAAAGTAGGGAAAAATATAGCAACAGAGGTCCAGGTGGCAAAGAGGTCAGGTAGATTACAGGATATAATATACTGTCTTAAATGGAGGTAAACATTAATAGACTATAGGATAAACCCAAAGAAAGTAATTACTTCACAACTTACCATGAAAATGAACATCCAAGAAGAACATGAAAACCTAGAAGCAACTGACAAGAAATAGCACACACAAAAAAACACACAAACTGAGCACAAGAAAGCATGCAGAATAAAGGAAGGAACAGCACTACCAAAAAAAGTATACATAATGGAAACAATTATATCATACCCTAATATGTCAGACTACAAAGTCATTTGAACTGCAAGGTTGGTGGTTCAAGCTCACCAGCTGCTCCTTGGGAACCCTATACAGTGTCGCCATGGGTCAGAATTGACTTGACAGCACTTAACAACAATAGATAATTATATTAAATGTTTATGGATTAAAAGCACCAGTGAAGAGAATGGTGGGGCATGATGGTGGCTAAGGTCTCCACCTTAGTTCACCATTAGCCATACTACAGAATACCAGGCAAAGCAGATCCAGGTCATAGCTCCAAAACTCAGAATCACATAGATAGGAATATTTTTAAAGTATGAAGGCTTATAGTTAGTGGAAATTGAAGCTGAAGTAAGAAATCATGAACTATTGAAGCAGCCAGACTCAGATGCCTGGAGCCAACAACTTGGCAAGACTAAGCAGGGGGTCAGAAACACCATGGAAACACTCCACAGGAACCTTGGAGCAAAGGTAGACAAGGCATTTTGTCGGTTTTGCTTGTTCTGATTTTCTTCTTTTTCTTTTTTGGTGTCTGGTCATTGGCCCTCCCACTGTTTTTGTACCTCCATTCTGGAGACTAGAGGGGATGCCTGAGAAACTGGGAACCCCACCCTCACCATTGGTGGGTTCTTCTGCACAAATGCACAGATACTCAGCCCATTAGTTGGCCCTGGACATTTTAATATTTTTTAATACAGGAAAGGTCAGGACCGGACTGTAGAGAGGGAAAGAGTTTAAAAATAAAACAGGCTGAAAATTAAATTAAATCCTGAAGGATAGCATAACAACCAAGAGTGGCATCCTGAAATCTCTCAGGTAGCTTTGAAAGCAAGAAGTTGAATAGAGGATATTAAAGTCATACTCATATTAGGCTACAGATTTTTTCTTTTTTCTGTCTTCTTTCCCTCCTCTCCTTTTTCTGTGATTATAGACTGAAGTATTCAGTCTAGTTATGTTTTGTTGTTGTTGTTTCATGGGTTTTTTAATTTTTCTTGTTGATTTTTGGCTGTGGTGTTTTGTTGTTTTATGCTCCCTCCTCTACCTGTGAGGGACTCTTTCTTTCCCTATATTACCCAAGAAGAGTCAGAAACTGCTGCCATACAAACAAGCTACAATCACACTTTATAAAACACCAAAACCCAGGCAAGAACTAATACCAA
>NW_006409116.1:320875-321511 GCF_000296735.1 Chrysochloris asiatica
GTGAGAAGGTCAGGTAGATTACAGGATAAAATAGACTGCACTAAGTGGACAGAAAAGTTAATGGACAATAATGCAATCTCAAAGAAAATTAACACTTCACAACATACCAAGATAATGAAAATTCAAGAAGAACATGGAAACATTAAAACTGTGAGGAAACACACAAGAAAGAACACAGCAAGCATGAACTCAACAAAGGAAGACACACAGAACAAAGAAAGCAGCAGCACCACAAAACAAAACAAGACATAATGGCAGCAATTAATACATATCTATAGATAATGTACTTTGGACTTCCTCCCTGAGTTTCATTGGCTCTTGATCATATGGTACCTCTTGAAATGGTTGAACATTAACCATTTCCTTTTGGTACAATGACTGTGTATTCCTTCCATCTTCTCTCCATGCATTCTGCATTATACAATAATTTGCCCAGATCATCTTTCAATAATGAAAGTCAAGGCTTGAATTTTTTCTTCAGTTCCCAAACTTGAGAAATTCTGAAGGTGTTCTTCCTTTTTGGTTTTCTGATTACAAATCTTTGCATATTTTATTGTAGTATATATTTCTTTGTCTTCTTGAGCTGATCTTTGAAATTTTCTGTTCAGCTCTTGAACCTCTTCAATTCTTCCATTT
>NW_006409116.1:334582-335999 GCF_000296735.1 Chrysochloris asiatica
GCTCTGATCTTTATTATTTCTTTTCTTTTGGTGACTGTGGGTTCCCTTTGTTGGTCTTTTTCTAATTGCTGTAGATGCCATGTTGTAGAGGCCTCAGCAACCTGGCTACGTGGCGGGTTGGGCCTTGGGGGCCCTGGACCTCAGTGGTGACCGGGCTGTGGACCACCTGGGCCGCAAGACAGGTATGCAATTTGGGCCTTGTTTGGTCCTGGGCCTTTGTGACCAGTGTGTGGGTGGGTTGGGCCTCAGGGCAGGCCTTAGCCTCAGTGGGAGTGTCTGGACCTTGGGAGGGCCTTGGCTTCAGTGGGCAGGCCTGTGCCTTGGGTGTTCCTGAGCTTTGGTGGCTTTGCAGAGGACTAGTCTAGGCCGGGGCAGTAGAGAGCTGGGGATCGTGGCTGCAGGGAGTTAGTGTCTGTATTTGATGATGTAAAAAATATCTCTCTCTATCTCTCTGTATCGTGGGTACCACGAATTTCCTGATATCTATGCCGATATCCCTCTCTATTTGTTCGGCTTTGTTAGTTTATGCTTCCTTTTCTCTGGAAATGCAGCCTTTTAAGTGGGGTTGCTCTATCCCTGAATTCCAAGTTCTACAGGGGGCAGAGTCACTCACAGGGGCGGGTACGGAAGTGGGAGCCACGTGCCAGCAGGCAAAAGCTCAAAATGCCTGTAATTCCTCAGCAATTTGATCTTTAAAAAAACAGCTTCAGAATGTTGAAATATAGGATCTTATGTTTGTTCAAAGGCTGTCTGTCTGGTAGACAGAGGTTTCTTATGTGTGATTCCACCCCTTTTCCCAGAGACTGCCCTACCTGAGCTGCCTGGTCAGGGAAGCTCTGGAAGTCCTCCTAGCCAACTGATTTTTGGCAAAACACCTAAATATATTGCATGGGGAGGTTATAGTCTCTTCAACAGATGCTGCTGGCATCTTCTTGGTATTTACCAACAAGTAATATGAGCCATAACACGAGTAGATATATGCACACCAATGCTCATAGCAGCACTATTTAAAATAGCAACAAATGGCGACAACTAAAGTTTCCATCAATGGAAGAATGGATAAACAAACTATGGTACATACACACAATAGAATATTATGCTACCTTGAAGAATAACAAGGAAGCTTCAAGCCACTGCTTAACTTGGATGAACCTTGAGGACATTATGTTGAGTGAAATTAGTCAGTCACAAAAGGAGAAACACTGCATAGGACAGCTACTGCAAAAGACTAAGAAAAAGAACCTATATTAAATGGAGGGGGGATTATTTGCTAATTGCTAGAAAGTGGGGGGTGGGATGAGGGGAGGGAAGGGAAGGTATGTCACAGGACAGGGAATGGACACAGGTTAGTTTGTGTGCTGGAGAGGGGGCAACACACAAGAATGGGAAGGGAAATGAAAGAACAAAGCAGATGGGA
>NW_006409116.1:337426-338163 GCF_000296735.1 Chrysochloris asiatica
CAAAGAGGGTAGTGATTAACTTTTCAGTCTAGGAGTGGAGGTCTCTGGGACCATCAAGGGAGAAGAGCTGAGAGTGGGACCCTACCCAGAGATGCAGTGATGCCAGAGATGGAGGCAAAGACAATGACGTGGAGAGATGGAGCAGCTGGGGACTTTAGACCCAGAGAGGGTGAGTGGCTGTGTGCTGACAACTGAGGGGTAGACTTGCAGGGCATACACTTTGGTTGGCTGACGATGCATGGAGGGGGTTGTAACTATGCAATGAAGTGATATACAGTAGGATGAATGTAAAACTAATGTTCTCCCATGTAAACTTCACATAATTCACAATAAAACATTAAAAGGGGGGGATGAGGGGAAGGCACCAGTTAAGGGACAGAAAGTAGCAGGCAGGATAAGAAACAAGACCCTTCAATATGCTGCCTGCAAGAGACACACCTTACACACAAAGACAAAAATAGACTAAAAGTTAAAAGATGGAAAAAAAATATACCAAACTAACTGCAATCATAAACAAGCAGGAGTGGCAATACTAATGTTTGATAAAGTAAACTGTAAGACAAAAACCAGCATAAGACATAAAGAAGGACACTACCTCATGATCAAAGGGTCAATTGAGGAAGACAACATAATCATAATATATATATAGACAATCCCAATGAAAGAGCAATAAGATATATCAAGAAAACACTATTAGATCTGAAGAAAGAAATTGAAAATCTACAATTATAGTGGGA
>NW_006409116.1:338804-339765 GCF_000296735.1 Chrysochloris asiatica
AAGGACACAAATAACTCACATTGGAAAACACATAGACGATATCACAATGGGACTAAATTAAAAGGATAATAACAGAATACTATGAAGAGTTGTACTCCAACAAATTCGAAAACTTAGGAAAGGGATACATTTTTAGAAAAACACGACCTACCTAAACTTCTATAGAGTGAAGTAGAAAACTTGAACATACCCAAAACAAAAGAAGAAATTGATAACGTCATCAAAAAATTTCTAACCAAAAGAAGTCCAGGTCTAGATGACTTCACTGGTGAGTCCTACCAACCATTAAGGGAACAGCTGTCACCAGTTCTACTCCAATGATTCCAGAATATAGAAGAGGACAGATAGCTTCCTAATATGTTTTACGGAGCAAACATAACCCTCGTACCAAAACCAGAGAAGGACGTCACTAAGAAAGAAAATTATAGACCAATATCCCTCATGAACATAGATGCAAAAATTCTCAAAAAATCTTAGCCAAGAGAATCCAGCAGCACATTAAAAAATAATACAACATGAACAAAGTGTTTCATAAAAGGGATTTAAGAATGGTTCAACATTAGAAAAACAATCAATGTAATCCACCATATAAATTAGAAAAAGGACAAGAACCACATAATCAGAATGACTGATGCAGAAAAGGCATTTTACAAAATCCAATATCCATTTCTGATAAAAACTCTCAACAAAGTAGGAATTGAAGGGGAACTCTTCAACATAATCAATATCATATATACAATACCCACACCTTACATTACTCTTAATGGAGAAAAATGAAAAGCCTTCCCTCTTTGAATGGAATCCAGACAAGAATGCCCTTTGTCACTACTCCTATTCAATATTGTTTTGGAAGTCTTAGCCAGGGCTATAAGTCAAGACAGGGAAGTTAAAGGCATCCAGATTAGCAAACAGACATTAAAACTCTCTCTATTTGCAGACAATATGATCCTATATATAGAAA
>NW_006409116.1:340182-341241 GCF_000296735.1 Chrysochloris asiatica
ACCCAGGATAAGCAAAGCACTGCTTAAAAGGAAGAAAAAGGTTGGAAGCCTCTCACTCACTGATTTCAAAATTTACTACATGACTACAATGGTCAAAACACATTAATCAATGGATTGGATCAATTGATCAAGAATCCAGAAATTAACTCATCCATATACAACCAACTGATTTTCAACAAAGTGCATAGATATATTGCAGAAGGAGGAGATAGTCTCTTTACCAGATGGTGTTGGCAGTACTGGAAAATGATATGCACAAGACTGAAACAAAACGTTTATCTCATGCCCTATACAAAAAAGAGCTTAGCATGGTTTAACGACTGAAATGTGAATCCCAAAATTATGAAGGTCATCAATGAAAAAGCAGGGACAAATGTTAAGGGCCCTAATACAGAGCATACATAGACTACCAAACATTTTGAAAACTACAAAACAAAAAAGTAGACAAAATAGATGATTGGGACATATTAAAATTTAAAACTATGTGCATTAAAAGATTTCACCAAAAGAGTAAAAAGGGTAACCAGAGAATGGGAGAAAAATATATACTGCAACAACACATCGGACAAGTGACTCATTTATAAAATATATAGGGAACTACAACACCTCTAAAAGAAAAAGACAAATAATCGAATTAAAAAATGGGCACAGGATATGAACAGACACTTCACCAAGGAGGAGATCCAGGCAGCCAACAAATATATGAAGAAATGTTCAAAATCACTAGCCATTGCTGTTGTTGTAGGTGCCATCGAGTCAGAACCAACTCATAGTGACCCCATGCACAGCAGAATGAAACAATGTGCGATCCCAGGCCAAACTCACTACTATTGCCATACTTGAGTCCATCAGTGCTGCCACCTGGCCAATCCATCTCATTGGGTGTCTTCCTCTTTTTCTCTGACCCTCCAGCTTACCAAGCATGATATCCTTCACCAGCGACTGTTCCCTTCTGACAATAGGTCCAAAGTATGAGAGACAAAGTTTGGCCATCTTGGCCTCTAAGGAGCACTCTGTCTGCACTTCTTCCAAAACAGATCTATTGGTCCTTTGGCATCC
>NW_006409116.1:341861-355169 GCF_000296735.1 Chrysochloris asiatica
ATAAAGCATAGGTAAACATCTTTCTGATATTCTCTGCTTTCAGCCAAGATCCATCAGACATCAGCAATGATATCTCTCATTCCACGGCCTCTTCTGAATTCAACTTGAACCTCTGGAAGTTTTCTGTCAATGTATGATTATAGCCATTTCTGTATTACCTTTATCAAAACTTTACTCGCTTGAGATATCAAAGAGAATGTCCGATGATTTCGCATTCCATTGGGTCACATCTCTGGAATGGGCACAAATATGGATGTCTTCCAATCAGTCGGCCAGATACTTGTCTTCCAAATTTCTTGGCAGAGATGAGTGAGTGCCTCCTGTACCACCTTACTTTTTTGAAAGATTTCCATCTGTATTCCATCAATTCCTGGTGCCTTGTTCTTTGCCAATTCTTTCAATGCACTTTGGACTCCTGCCCTGAATATCATTGGCTCTTGATCATATGCTACCTCTTGAAATGGTTGAATATTAACCATTTCCTTTTGGTACAATGACTCTGTATATTCCTTCCATCATCTCCTGATGCATTCTGCATCATTCAATAATTTGCCCAGGGAATCTTTCAATAACGAAAGCCAAGGCTTAAATTTTTTCTTCATTTCCCCAAATCTTGAGAAATGCTGAGCGTATTCTTCCTTTTTGGTTTTCTGATTCCAAATCTTTGCATATTTTATTATAATATTTGGCTTTATCTTCTCGATCTGATTTTTGAAACTTTATGTTCAGCTCTTGGACCTCCTCATTTCTTCCATTTGCTTTAGTATCTTTATGCTGGAGAGCAAGTTTCAGAGTCTCTTCTGACATCCATTTTGACTTTTCCTTCTTTCCTTTCTTTTTAAATGACTTTTTGCTCTCTTCACATGTGATGTTCTTGATGTCATCCCACAACTCTTACGATCTTCGGTATTTAGTGTTTAATTTATCAAATCTGTTCTTCAGATGATCTCTAAATTCAGGTGGGATTTAATTCAAGGTCATTTTTGGCTCTCATGCACTTGTTTTCATTTTCTTCAGCTTCAGTTTGAATTTGATGGTTTGTTCCACAGTCTACCCCTAGCCTTGTATTCACTGATGTTATGGAGCTTTTCCATCTTTTCTTTCCACAAATGTAGTCAATTTGATTTCTATGTGTTCCATCTGGCCATGTGTATAGTCATCTATCATGCTGTCTAAAGAAGGTATTTGAAATAAACAAATCATTGGTTTTGCAGAAATCTATCATGCATTCTCCAGCATCATTTCTATCACCAAGGCCAAATTTTCCAACTACTGGTCATTCTACTTTGCTCCTAACCTTTGTATTCCAATCACCAGTAATGAGTAATACATCTTGATTGCATGTGTGATCGATTTTAGATTGAAGAAGTTGGTAGAATTCTTCTATTTCATCCTCACTAGCTTTAGTGGTTGGTGCATAAATTTTAATAATAGTGTTATTATCTGGGCTTCCCTGTAGGCGCATGGATATTATCCTGTCACCGACAGTTTTGTACCTCATTACTGATCTGGATATGTTCTTTTTAACGATGAATGCAACACCATTCCTTTTCAATTTGTTGTTCCTGGCATAGTAAACCATGTGGTTGTCAGATTCAAATTGGCCAATACCAGTCCATTTCAGCTCACTAATGCCTAAGATATCAATGTTGATGCATTCCATTTCATTTTTGACAACTTCAAATTTTCCCAAATTTATACTTCATACATTCCATGTTCTGATTTTCAATGGATGTTTACAGCTGTTTCTCTTCATTTTGAGTTGTGGTCCATCAGCAAATGAAGGTTCTGTGGGCTTTTCTCCCACAAGCTTAACTCTATTCACATCATCATGGTCAACTATACTTTGAGGAGGCAGCTCTTCCCCAGTCGTATTCTGATTGCCTTCTAACCTGAGGCTCCCCTTTTCCGGCCCTGTATCATCTGACAGTGTTTCTCGGCTATTCATAGGGTTTTCAGTGACTAGTGATTTGGAAGTAGTTTGTCGCTCTTTCTTCCTGTAGTAAGCATTAATTGACAGAGAACTTCCAGAAACTAAGTCCAGATTCGTAAGACAATGTCAAACTAGGAATATCATTGCTTATATCCAATGGAACTTCATTGATAAGCAGAAATTCCAGATAGATATCTACTTATGATATGTAAAGGCATTCAACTGTGGGTATCTTGACAAGTTATGGACAACATTGTGGAGAATGAGTATTCCAGAACATTTAATTGTCCTCATGAAAAACCTGTAAATAGGCCAAGAGACAGTTGATCACAAAGAACAACGGAACACTGAATGGTTTAAAATCAGAAAAGATTGTGCCAGGCTTTTTTCCTTTCATAATACTTACCCAATCTCTATGATGAGCAAACAATCTGAGCAGCTGGAATACATGAAGAAGATCATGGCATCAGGATTAGACAACGACTCATGAACAACTTGAAATATGCAGATGGTACACTATTTTGTGCTGAAAGCTAAGCCGAATTTAAAAAGATACTGATGAACGAGTAGATATATGAACACCAATGTTCATAGCAGCACTATTTACAATAGCAAAAAGATGGAGATAGCCTAAGTGCCCATCAACTGAAGAGTAGATAAACAAACTGTGGTACATACACACAATGGAATATTTTGTCACCCCGAAGAATAACAAAGAAGCTGCAAGCCACCACATAATATAGATGAACCTTGAGGGCGTTATGATGAATGAAATTAGTCAGTAATAAAAAGAGAAATACTGCATAGGACCACTACTGATAAAGACTAGGAAAAAGAACCCATACTAAAGGGGTGGGGAGGGGTATTCATTACTGTTTACTGGCATGTGGGGATCATAAGAAGCTATGTAAAACATTTCTAAGTATGAGTCTTCCTGAAGACTTAATTGTGCTCATGAGGAAGCTGTGCTAATAAAAGCCAAGAGACAATTATTTGAACAGAACATGGGAACACTGAATGCTTTAAAATTAAGAAAGGTGTGTGACAGGGTTGTATTCTTTCACCATACTTATTCAACCTGTATGCTGACAAAATAATCTGAGGAGCTGGGTCATATGAAGAAAAATGTGGCATTAGGATTGGAGGAAGACTCATTAACAACCTGCGATATGCAGATGATACAACCTTGCTTGCTGAAAGGGAAGAGCACTTAAAACATTTATTGGTGAAGATCGAACAGCACAGCCTTTGGTATGGATTACACCTCAATGTAAAGAAAACAAAAATCCTCAGTACTGGATCAATAAACAATATTCTTAACAATGAAGAAAAGATTGAAGTTGTTAAGGACCTCATTCTTCTTGGATCAATAATCAACACTCATGGAAGCTGCAGTCAAGGAATCAAATGAAGTATTACATTAGGCAAATCTGCTGCAAAAGACCTTTTTAAATTGTTGAAAAGTAAAGATGTCAGCTTGAGGACTACGGTTTGCCTAACCCAAGTTACGGTGTTTTAAATAACCTCATATGCATGCAAAAGCTGGACAGCGAATAAGGTAGCCTGTAGAAGAATTGATGCTTTTGAGTTATGGTGTAGGAAGAGAATATTGAAAAGTGTAATGGGCTGCCAAAAGAACCAACTGCTCTGTGTTAGAAAAGGTGCAACCAGAGTGCTCCCTGGAGGCCAGGATGGCCTAACTTTGTCTTTTATACTTCAGAAATATTGTCAGGAGGGACCAGTCACTGTAGAAGGATGTCATGTTTGGTAAGATGGAGGGTCAGGGAATAAAAGGAAACTCCAGCGAGATGAATTGACAAAGTGGCAACATAAATGAGCTCAAGCATGGCAACAATAGTGAGTTTGGCACAGGATGCAGCAGTGTTTTGTTCTGCCATGCATGAGGTCACTATGAGTCAGTACCAATTCAGTGGCACTAACAACAACAAATGGCTGGTGATTTGGAACATTTCTTAATGTTTGTTGGCTGCTGGATCTCCTCCTTTGTGAAGTGTCTGTTCATGTCCTGTACCCATTTTCAAATTTGATTACTTGTCTATTTCTTGTATAGGTGTTTTAATTTCATATATATTTTAGAAATTAGTCACTTGTCTGATGTATCTTTGCAAAATACTTTTTTCCTTTTCTGGGGGCTCCGTTTTTACTCTTTTGATGAAGTATTTTGATGCACATTAGTTTTCAATTTTTAGTATGTCCTAATCATCAATTAATTTCCTAATCATCTAATTAAGGAGCTCTGGTAGCATAGTGGTTACAAATTGGCCTGTGAACCTCAAGGTCAGCAGTTCAAAATTGCCAGCTGTTCTGCGGGAGAAAGATGTGGTTTTCAGCTTCTGTAAAGATTTACAGCCTCGGAAACCCTGTACAGGATTGCTATGAGTCAGAACAGACTCCATGGCACATAACAACAACAACAACAACAACAACAATCATCTTATTTGTCTTTTGTTTGTACAATTTTCATAAAGTTTAATATTCTGTGTGCTTTGTATTGTTCTTGTTGTTAAGTGCTGTGGAGTTGATATCGACCCATAGCGACCCTGTATAGGGTTTTCAAGGAGCAGCTCGTGAGCTTGAACTACCAACTTTGAAGTTCAAATGGCATTATAGTCTGACGCATTGGCCCACAACACCATTGTTGTTGTTGTTGTTATTAGATGCAATCGAGTAGGTAGGTACCAACTCATAGACCTTATGTACAGCAAAACGAAACACTGCCTGATCCTGGGCCAACCTCACTACTGTTGCCACGCTTGAGTCCATCAATGATGACACTTGGACAATCCATCTCATTTGGGGTCTTCCTCTTTTTCTCTGACCCTCCACCTTACCTAAAATTATATCCTTCTCCAGTGACTGGTCCCTCCTGACAATATGTTCGAAGTATGAGAGACAAAGTTTGGCCATCCTGTCCTGTAAGGAGCACTCTGGCTATTGGTTCTTTTGCCAGTCCATGGCACTTTCAATATTCTCCTCCAACACCATAACTCAAAAGCATAAATTCTTCTACAGTCTTCCTTATTCATTGTCCAGCTTTTGAATGTATAAGAGGTTCTTGAATATACCATGGTTTGGGTTAGGTGCACCTTAGCCCTCAAACTGACATCTTGGCTCTTCAACACTTTAAAAAGTTCTTGTGCAGCAAATCTGCCTAATGCAATACATCCTTTCATTTCTTGACTTCCATGAATGTTGATAGTTGATCCAAGAAGACTGAAGTCCTTGACAATATCAATCATTTTTTCTGTTGATAAGAATGTTGTTTATTGGTCCAGTGATGAGGATTTTTGTTTTCTTTACATTAACATGTAATCCATACCAAAGGCTGTGCTCTTTAATCTTCATCAGTAAATGTTTTAAGTCCTCTTCACTTTCAGCAAGTAAGGTTGTGTCACCTGCATATCGCAGGACCTCATTCTTCTTGGATTAACTATTAGCACTCACTGAAGCAGCAGTCAAGAAATCATTAGGCAAATCTGCTGCACAAGAGCTTTATTTTTAATGTTTCATTGTGAATTATGTGATAATTTACATGGGAGAATATTAGTTTTACCTTCATCCTATTGTATATTGTTTCATTGCCATGGTTACAATTCCCTCTATGCAACAAAGGGTATACCCTGCAAGCCTGCCCTCCCCGGTTGTCAGCACACAGACCCTCTCCCTCTCTGGGTCTAAAGTCTCCAGCTGCTCCATCTCTCCATGTCATCATATCTGCCTACATCTCTGGTGTCACTGCTTCTCTTCTCCATTGATGGTCCCAGTGACCTCTGCTCCTAAACTGCAAAGTTAATCACTAAACTCTTTGTTACAAAATGTCTATCTTTGGATTCCCAACTCTCACAAGCAGTCCTGATAACAATTATTCACTCTTGTACCCCAAGAGACCTATACACATCACTTTTCATCAGTCCCGCCTAGACCGATTGGATACTACTCAGCGGAGATTCTACCTTCCTCCATGACCTCTGGATCTAGGTTCCCTCTTGAAAGCTTGTAAGCCAGTCACGTCTTGCCTTTGTATCCTCCTCCTCCCCCCCCCCCACACACACTTTGGGTAGTCAATGTCCAAGTTGCCCATCCCTGTCTACTCTGTGTATGGAGGGGGTGGGGATGATCCTTGCTGTAAAGATTTGTTTCCTTTTTTGAGCTACTACATCTATATGATACTCAGGGAGGAAGTCCAAAGTGCATGCAAAGAAGTGGCAAAGAACAAGGCACCAGGAATTGATGGAATAAAAATTGAAATCTTTCAAGAAAGTCAGGCAGCACAAGATCAACTATCAACACTCGCGGAAGCAGCAGTCAAGAGATCAGACGACATATTGCATTGGGCGAATCTGCTGCACGGGAATTTTTTAAAGTATTGAAGAGCTGAGATGTTAGCTTGAGTACTAAGGTGCACCTGACCCAGGCCATTGTGTTTTCAATAATCTCATATGGATGCGAAAGCTGGACAGTGAATAAGGAAGATCGTAGAAGAATTGATGCCTTTGAGTTGTGGTGTTGGAGGAGAATATTGAAAGTGCCATGGACTGCCAAAAGAACCAATAGATCTGTTTTGGAAGAAGTGCAGCCAGAGTGCTCTTTGGAGGCCAGGATGGCTAAGCTTCGTCTCTCATACTTAGGACATATTGTCTGGAAGAAACAGTTACTGGAGAAGGATGTCATGCTGGGTAAGGTGGAGAGTCAGAGAAAAAGAGGAAGACCTCTAACGAGATGGATTGGCCAGGTGGCATCATTGATGGACTCAAGTGTGGCAGCGGTAGTGAGGTTGGCCCAGGATCGGATATTGTTTCATTCTGCTGTGCATGGGGTCGCTATGAGTCGGTTCCGACTCGATGGCACCTGACACAATAGCAACTATAGGTGTAGATCAAGTTCATCAAATTGTATCAAGTTACTCTTTATTTCCTCTTCTTTCTTCTTCTAGTTGAACTCTGATCATCCAGTCATTGAAGCCAGGTCAAGTGGGTATTATCTGCAAGTGTGGGTGTTCTTGTTCATATGCCCTCTCTTTTTATCAGCTGAACACTTCACTCTACACACTAGTCCTCTGTGACTATGTCACTGACTCTGGGCTGGAAAGTCCCCAGGTCTTGCTACACTTCTTGCCAACCAGGTCTCCACCCTTGTTCACAGGAATCTATTGAACGTTGTAGGGCTTAGCTTGCAGCTTCATTGCTGTTTTTCCCTCACTTCTTATTGGTGATGAACGTGGTCACCAATCAGAGCGTGTATTCCTATTAAGTCTTAGCCTGCACAAGAACTTTTTAAAGTGTTGAAGAGCAAAGATGTCAGCTTGAAGTCAAAGGTGCTCCTGACTCAAGCCATGGTGTTTTCAAAAACCAAACTTCGTCTTTCATACTTTGGGCATATTTTCAGGAGGGACTCTTTGTTCTTATTCTTAAGCAGTGCTTTGCTTATCCTGGATCTGTTTTCTTTCCACACAAATTTGTAGTTGTTTTTTCTATCTCTCTAAAGAATATTATTGGAATCTGGATTGCAGTTGTGTTATATGTGTAGAATGCTTTGGATAATATTGACATTTTCACAATGACAATTCTTCCTATCCAGAAGGATGGTATATTCTTCCATTTTTGTAAGACTCTTTTTTTTTTTTTTTTTGTTTAGTGTTCTGCAGTTTTGTTTATATAGGCCTTTTTTTTCTCTGGTTACATTTATTTCTAAATATTTCATCCTTTGGATGGCTATCGTAAATGGTGTTGCAATCCTAATTTCCTTTTCAGCACTGTCATCATTAGTATAGAGGAATCCAACCGATTTTGTATGTTGATTTTGTACCTTGCCTCTTTGCTGAATCTTCTAATGAGTTCTAGTAGATATATTTGTTTTGTTTTGCTGAATTTTGGGGGTTTCCTATGTATAGGATCATATCATCTGCGAATAGAGAAAGTTTTATTATTTGTTTGTTTTGTTTTGTTTTTTTCCAATTTGGATGTCTTTAAATCCCAATCTTGCCTTATATAACTGGCTTAGACTTCCAGCACAATATTGAATAGAAGTGGTGATAAAACACATCCTTGTCTAGTTCCTGTTTACAAAGGAATGTCCTCAGTTTCCGTTCATTAAGAGTTAGCTGTTGGTTTTGTATACATGCTCTTAATTATGTTGAGGTATGTCCCTTCAATTCTTACTTTATTGAATGTTTTATCAGGAATGGATGTTCAACTTTGTCAAATGCCTAAATGCCTTTGTTGCATCAATCAGTATGATTTTATGGTTTTTTTTTCATTTTTTAAAAATGTATATGGTGGATTACATTTATGGGTTTTGTAATATTTAACCATCCTTGCATCCATTATATGAATCCCACTTGGTCATTATGCATTATTATTATTATTTTTTAATGTGTTGTTGAATTTCGTTGGCTAGGATTTTGTTGAGAATTTTTGCACCTATGTTCATGTCTGATATATGTCAATACTTTTCTTTCTTACTATTGTACTTCCCTGGTTTTGGTATCAGGGTTATGCTTTCTTCATTAAATGTATTAGGAACTTTTCCATCCCTTTCAATATTGCTTAATAATTTGAGTTGAATTGGTGACAACTCTTCTCTGAATGTTTGTTAAAACTGACCAGTGAAGCCATCTGGCCCTGCAATTTTTTTGTTGGGAGTTCCTTGATGACCCGATCAATTTCTTCTTTTGTTCTGTTTGTTCAAGTTCTCGACTTCACTCTGTGTAAGTTTAGGTATGTTGTGTTTTTCTAAAAATGTATCCACCTCATCTAGATTTTCATATTTGCTGGTGTATAACTGTTCATAGTATTCTGTAATTATGCTTTTTGTTTCCATTGGTTTAATTGTGACATCACCCATGTGGTTTCTTATGTGTGTTATTTGTGTCTTCTTCCTCTTTTATTTTGTGAGTTTTGTAAGGGGTTTGTCCATTTTAGTAATCCTTTCTAAGAACTAGCCTCTTATTCTGTTGATTCTTCCTTTGTTTTTTCTGTTTTCTATCTCATTTATCCCTGTTCTATTATTTATTATTTATTTTCTTCTGTTCATTGATGGTTGACTTTGCTGGTCTGTTTCTAATTGTTGGAAATGGTGTGTTAATGTGTAGATTTTGTTTCTTTCTTCTTTTTGCATATGTTTATTTATTGTAATGAATTGTCCTCTCAGTGCTGCATTTGCTCTGTCCCATAGATTTTGGGATGTTTTGTTTTCATTCTCATGCGTTTCTAGGAATTTTGTGAACTCACCTTTTATTTGATCTACTACTGAATGGCTTTTAAGTAAATTGCTATTCAGTTTCCATGTATTTGAATTTATTTCCTTGGTCTTCCTATTGTTGATTTTTAATTTTATAGCACTGTGATCTCAGAGGACACTTTGTAGAATTTTGATGTTTGTGAATATATGGAGACTTATTTTGTAGCTTAACACATGGCCTATTCTGGAAAATGTTCCACATGCCCTGGTTAAGAATGTGCATTGTGCTGTTTTTGCGTGGAATGATGTTTACTCATCATTAAATTCAAGATGGTTGATTGTGTGTTTTTTTTGTTTTGTTTTGTTTTTCTTCACTCTGCATCTTTGTTGAAATTCTTTCTGGTTGTTTTTTTTCCTTTTTTCAAAAGTGATGTATTAGATTATCCTACTATCATTGTAGATTGGTCTGTTTCTTTCTTTAATTCTATTATGGTTTGTTTTAAATATTTTATAACTCTTTCACTACGAGTGCATATATGTATTTTAGTTAAGTCATCTTGTTCAATTGACCCTTTAATAATTAGTTAATGTCTTTCTTTATCTTTTATGCTGATCTTTGTCTTAGAGTTTCTTTTACCACAGATTATAATTGACACTACTGCTCATATTTTATTACAATTACCTAATTATATTTTTTCCATGGTTTAACTTTTTAATCTGTTTTTATGTTTGTATGAAAGGTGTGTCTCCTGCAGACAGAAAACTGAAGGATCTTGTTTTCTTATCCATTCTTCCACTTTCCATCTCTTAACTGGTTCATTTAATTCATTGACATTCAGTGTAATTATAGGTAGGTATAAATTAATTACTGTCATTGCTCCATAGCACTTAAGATGTTAGGAAGTGCTGGGTTGGCTTTGGCAAAGATCATTAGCTTCTGTTTATCCTAGAATATTTTTATTGCATTATCATATATTTATTTAAACCTTTGCTAGGTAGACAATTTTTGGTTGGAAGATTTTTCTGTCAGGGTTTCTTTCTTTTTTTAATCATCAGAAATATGTTAATATATAACTGCATCTTTACAAGGCAATATTAAATATAATAACATCAACTTAATAAAAATGGATTTACTAAGTTTTCAGATAGTTATTTAAGTCTCACTTTTTATGAAGTCTTTGTTCTAAATCAAAATGCCTCTAATAATATAATATAAACTATTAATGCATATTCTTCTTTTATAGTGTTATAATTTTTATAAATGTCTCTGCCATAATATGACACAATAATACACTCAGTCCTATATGGAACTTCCTTGGAAACAATATGTATGTTCTCTTATCTTTGGAACCTTAGAATCTAAATAAAATAGCCTAGAAATATTCTTTTAATATATTTGTTTTCAATGAGACCCACATACAAACAGAAATATATTATTTTCATTGTAAGCGCTGATCCTATGCAACTATACAAGTCATGTAGATGAGATCACTGTATTATTCTGGACACTAGCAAGATATTTGGATTCTTCCCCAATCTGTATTTTCCTCCAGACTTTTTCATTCAATGTCCTTGCAGAATAATTGTATTTTCTTCCCTGGTTTAAATAATGAAAAATGATCACATGATTATATAAGTTTTACAGATTCCATCCTTTAATCTCATCACTAAAATGATAAATTCTCAAAAGATTATAACTAGTATTTTGTAACACAATCTGCTTTCAAACCCTAGTCTAATCATTCATTGAAGACATTAATATCATGCAGTATGCAAAGGCCTGTTACCATTGGTATTTGGGGGATTATTTTCCAATAAATTAAATAAATTTTGTGTAGAAACCATAATGCAATATCTCTATTTTATTGTAAACAAAATTGATGTGCTTCTAGCATAATGTGGAAGCTTTGAATTATGTATGTTTGCAAAAACTGTAGTGTGACATTTGTGAATTCCAATTGCAATTGCAGTGGATCTTTCTTTAATGTAATTCTTATTTTTAATAAATCTGATATATAACCAATTCTCTCAGATGGACATTTTACACTCCAATTAATCAGTGTACATGTTAAGAAATGTCTCAATTAAAAGACATCAAGCATAAAAGTGTCTTGTCTTAAGTGTTTGATCTTCTAATCAGCTAACAAATGGTTAGTCAGGTAGTTAATGGCTATACTCTAATATAGTGTATATTGTCCATATTTAGCTAAGGCATGTTCAAACAATTTTTAAAGCAAGCAAAATTCAAAACCTTGGTTTGCAAACTATAATACTGTATCCTGTATATGTGTAATTTTAGTTTTAATGTTTGCTTGGGAATATGATATGCATTAATTTAGAATTGACATTTATGTTATTGAAAAAGAAGATCACTCCAACCACCACCTCTTTATTACCACCTCACCAGGAAAATAAACTATTGAGAAACCAGTCTTGTGAAAATTATAACTGATGTTATAGAAAATAAATTAATTGAAAACAGCTTGATTGATAAAGCTTTAAGTGATTCCTCAGCTCAGTTCTCAGTGGGATGCTTTCCTCATTCAATGACTAAATAAAGTCATCTGATTTGCACCACTTAATGCAATTTGAATTAGAAACTGTTTTGATTAGATAGGAGGCAAGATGTTAGTAGAGATGAGACGCCATTTTTATGCCTTTCTTCAAAGCATGAACATATATGAGCAATAAGAGATAGATTATTTTTTAAGCTTTATATAAATCATTGTTGTTGTTAAGTGCCATCGAGTCGGTTCCCACCCATAGCGACCCTGTACAGGGTTTCCGATGGTGTAAATCTTTACAGGAGTAGAAAGCCTCATCTTTCTCCCGCGGAGCGGCTGGTAGTTTAAATCATAGCAATGGATAAATTACAGAGTACCTGATAAAACATCACAAAATGTTAAACAAGACTGTAGAATGGAATTTTTAAAGTTATCCTACAGTCTTTTTAAATTTTTTGATTATGGCACTACTTTCATCTCCTAAATAGTACAGAGAAATTATGTAGGTAAAAGAGTAAAAGTGCATTAGGAAAAGTCATAAAGTTCAAATCCCAGATAGCACCTGTTTTGAAATGTTCCACACTAAGTGAACATCATAAATTGCTCTGATATTATTAGCAAAGTGTTAAACACTGACTGGTCAATTTTCTAGAAGTCAAAGTCTTCTAAGAAAATATTAATAGCGAAGTGTATTCTTCTATGATTATTTCTGCAGACTTCTGATATATTTAGTTGCTGTTGTTAGGTGCCACCGAGTCAGTACCTACTCATAGTGACCCTATAAACAACAGAATTAAATACTGTGTAGTCCTGGGCCAACCTCATAATCATTGCCATGCTTGAGCCAATTATTGTTGCAACTTTGCCAATTCATCTCGTTGGGGGTCTTCTTCTTTTTCTCTGACCATTCACCCTACCAAACATGATATCCTTCTCCAGCGACTCATCCCTCCTGACAATATATCCGAAGTACGAGAGACAAAGTTTGGCCATCTTGGCTTTCAAGGAGCACTCTCATTGCACTTCTTCCAACACAGAACTTTTTTATCTTTTAGCAGTCCATGGCACTTTCAATATTCTCCTTCAATACTATAACTCAAAATCATAAATTCTTCTAAAGTCTTTCTTATTTACTGTCCAGCTTTCCATGCATATAAGGTTATTGAAAATAGCATGGCTTGGGTTAGACACATCTTAGTCGTCAAGATGACATCTTTGTTCTTCAACACTTTGGTTAAACATCATTTAAGGTATGAATTTTCCATTCTTTCCTCAAATAGAATCCATCATTAATTTCATATACATATGCATTTAATAGGGTTTAGCAATGATTAAAGTCTTCACTTTTATAATAAATAAAACTTTTATTTGATAAAATATATTCAGATTTCCACTGATCCATCAATTTGAAAGTCTGTCAGTTTTTAATCAAACAAACAAACACAGACACAAAAATTACTCAAGATTTTAGAGATTAAAAAATTCAAAGTATGTTATAATTTTGTTATCTCAAAAACAATGATCAAAGATTAATCAAGGTCCAACAAATCAGAATTTAAGCAAGCACACTGGAAACTTTTAATTAAGGTTAAAACCACAAATTGTGTCTATTGTGTCAAATTGTTTCTTAGTAATGGAGTGGTACTACAAATTAATGTTAATATCAAAATT
>NW_006409116.1:381703-382706 GCF_000296735.1 Chrysochloris asiatica
GTTGGTTATCAGGGTTTAGGGGGTGGGGTGAAGTTAGGGAGATAAAAGTGGAGCACAGGGTAGGGAATAGACACATGATAGTTTGGGTCTTAAGGTGGGAAGAGGGGCAAGACACAGGAAGAGGAAAGGGAATGGAAGAACAAGGCTAATGGTAGAACATTTAGGCAGGTTTGCATGGGCTAAGTGGGACAGAAGTAGATAGTGATGCATGTTCAACTTTGGAACAACAAGGCTCTCTCTGTGATACAGGGATTGAGACATGGTTTGAATGGGGAAAAGAGGAAAACTAACGTTAATATGCTTAACTGTTTTATGAATCTTGGTTTCCCTTGCCTACAATTGTTAAATAGACACTTAAGTGGGATAGAAAGAAATAGCCTCCATCTTTTTGCTATTGTAAATAGTGCTGCTTTGAACATTGATGTACATATGTCTTCTCAGATTGCGGCTCTTTTTTCTTGTGGGTAAATACCAAGTAGAGGAATTGCTGGATCATAAGGTATTTGTATTTTCAACCTTCTTAGGAAATACCATATTGCTTTCCAGAGAGCTTGGACTATTTTGCAGTCCCACCAGCAATGCAGGAGTGTCCCAATCACTCCACATCCCTGCCAGCATTTATTGTCCTCTATATTTTTTATCTTTGCTGTTATTGTTGTTTTGATTTGCATCTCTCTAATGGCTAGTGATCGTGAACATTTCTTCATATGTTTGTTGGCTGCCTGGACTGCTTCCTTGGTGAAGTGTTTGTTCATGTCCTGTGCCCACTTTTTAATTAGGTTATTTGTCTTTTTCTTGTAGAGGTGCTGTAATTTCCTATATATTTTAGAAATGTGTCCCTTGTCTGATATGTCATTGCAAGAGATTTTTTCCCATTCTCTGGGTTCCCTTTTTACTCTTCTGGTGAAGTCTTTTGATGCACATAAGTTTTTAATTTTTAATATGTCCAACTCATCTATTTTGTCTACTTTTGTTTGTGTGGTTTTCAAAATGTTTTGTAGTC
>NW_006409116.1:386306-387545 GCF_000296735.1 Chrysochloris asiatica
AAATGTTTGGTAGTCTGTGTATTCCCTGTGTTAGAGTCCTCACATTTGTCCCTATTTTTTCATTGATGATTTTCACAATTTTGGGATTCACATTTAGGTCTTTAATTCATGATGAGTTGGTTTTTGTATAGGGTGTGAGGTAAAGGTCTTGTTTCAATCTTTTGCTTACCACTTTCCATTTCTGCCAGCACCATCTGTTGAAGAGATTATCTCCCTACCATGAAATATACTTAGGCACTTTGTATAAAATCAGTTGACTCTTTGTGGATGAGTAAATTTTTGGATTCTCAATTTTTTCCATTGATCAATATATCTTTCATTGTAACAATATCAGGCTGTTCTGACCACTGTAGCCATATAGTAAAACTTGAAATCAGGGAGTGAGAGGCCTCCAACTTTGTTCTTCTTCTTAAACAGTGCTTTGCTTTTCCTTGGTATCCTTTCTTTCCATGTAAAGTTTGTAATTATTTATTCCATCTCTTTGAAGACTGCTGTTTGAATCAGGATTGGAATTGCATTATATGTGTAAATTGCTTTGGTCAGTATTGACATTTTCACTATATTGAGTCTTTCTATCCAGGAACATGGTATGTTATTCCATTTTTGTAAGTCTCTTTTGGTTTCTTGTAGTAGTGATTTGTAGTTTTCTTTGTTTCTCTGATTATGTTGATTCTTAAATATTTCATCCTTTGGGTAGCTATTGTAGATGGTATGTTTTTCATAATGTCTGTTTCAGTGCTGTCATTGTTGCTGTAGAGGAATCCAACTAATTTTGGGGTGTTGATCTTATATCTGGCTAATTGCTGAATCTTCCAATGAGGTCTCTTAGCTTTTTTACTGAGTCTTTGGGGTTTTCTATGTACAGGATCATATCATCTGCAAATAGAGACAGTTTTATTTCCTCTTTGCCAATTTGAATGGCTTTAATTTCCCTATCTTGCCATATAGCTCTGGCGAATACTTCCAAAACAATATTGAAAGGAGTGGTGAAAAAGGGCATCCTTGTCTTGTTCCCGTTCACACATAGAAGGCTTTCAGTTTCTCTCCTCTGGGAGTGATGTAGGCTGTTGTTTTTGTGTAAATGCTCTTGGTTATGTTCAGGAATTTCCCTTTAATTCTTAGTTTGTTGCATGTTTTTATCAGGGATGGATGTTGGATTTTGTCAAATGCCTTTTCTGCATCAATTCATATGATCATGTGGTTCTTTTCCTGCTTCTTATTCATGTGGTGGATTTCAAT
>NW_006409116.1:388563-390134 GCF_000296735.1 Chrysochloris asiatica
TTTATGGATGTTGAATTTAGAGTCACTATGCAGTTGTACCTAAACCAATCCACAGTGGGTGTATTTGGACACTGTGTTAACCCCAGTCTGCCTTTCTTTGGACAACTGTCCATACCTATTACTTAGTCCTTTATAGCTACAACACTAATCTTTTTGTTTTTTTCTATCAATCATATTATTTATTTAGTCGATGTAACTTTCTTTTATCTTGGATTCCTTTTGTTCTGGGTTTCTCAGGTGCCTTACCAAAAAAAAGAAAAAGAAAGAAGAAAGACATTCTAAGAACCACAAATCCCCAGAATTAAAAAGAAGTGAAGAATATTAAACATAACTGTTTATTCATAGCTGTTTTTTCATTACTCGTAAATATCTATGGTAAAAAGAAATGGTGAATAAAGCTTCACAAGGAAAATTGGTTTCTGCAAAAGTCAAGTGGGCACCATGTCTGACTTTCCCTGATTTCAAAAGGGGGAAAAAGACTCAAACTCTAATTCAGTCCAAGGTCGATTTGTATGAAGCAGATGTAAGACATGTTTCCAACCTGCAACCTTCTTTACCCATCTCTCCCACAGCACTCTGCTTCACTCCTGGATTCAATAATCCATTGCAATGGCCACACAGAACTCGTAACAATAATCATGTTTATAGAGTTTACTAAGGCATGAACAGGGGACAATTCAGGATCAAAAAGCTCAGAACACAGCAGTTCTGATGTCAGGAATGCCCTTGTCAACCATACTGCAGGCATACCTCAGTCTTGTCTTCAGTCTTTCAACCATGTAGTGCTTTGGCCACTAATCCTACTCTGGCAAGTGTTACATTGTTCTTTTAGTCAGTCTGTAAATGCCCAAAAGGTATACTCTTCGAGCTAGTCTTTTGCCAGTTGTCACTGGCCTTACTGTTGCTTATGCCATCATCTCTGCCATCATTGTTTCTTTAGGTAGTGGTCTCAAGCTTCATTCATGGTCTTCCTTCTGGATGATCCTGAAGTTTTCCATCTCTGATTCTGAGGTGGTGGCTCCTAAATGGAGGGAAATACTAATCAATCCTGGTCTTAGAATCCTGTATACCTTATTGTCATGATCTCATCAAATCACTTGATGGAAATTAAAAAGACTGAATACAAAGTCATATTAAGTAAATTTATGGCACCACAGTTTCTATCTGATTTTATTGAACAATTTCTTGATGAGAATGTGTCAGAGTTTTTTCTTCTGTATTTCATCATAACCAAATTTTTAAAAAAACTTTGTTTTATTGTTTTCAGATTGCATTTTAAGAATTCTTCAGTATATTTCACACTCAAATATGAGAACTTAAGGATCGTGATTATGTTCTAACTATCTTAATATTGCCTATATTGGATCTTAAGATGGCGGATCGGGTAGACGTGCAGTGAGGAGCTCCATCATCAACAACACAGAATACCAGGGGATGGCACAGGGGATGGTGCTAGAACTCTGAACCACATATAAAAGTATATTTAGAAGATTGGAAATCTTACAGCTAGGGGAATTTATAGCAGAATCAAGAAATACATTGCTTCCTAATTCAAGATGCTCAGTTATTTC
>NW_006409116.1:390396-391508 GCF_000296735.1 Chrysochloris asiatica
GTATTTTAAATAACCAGCAGTGTCACCCATGGTGGACAGGTTTCAGATGAGCTTCCAGACAAAGACAGACAAGGAAGAAAGTGTGATGAATTATTTCCAAAACTGTAGTCACTGAAAACTTCATGAATAGCAGAGAAACACTGTCAGATATAGTGTCATAAACGAGCCCCTCCTGTTTGAAGGCACTCAAAATGTGACTGGGGAAGAACTGCTTCCTCAAAGTATAGATGACCATGATAATGCAAATGGAGTAAAGCTCATGGGAGAAAAGCCTGCAGAACCTTCGTTTGCTGATGGGGCACAGCTCATAACGAAGAGAAACAGCTGTAAATATCCATTGAAAGTTGGAAAATGGAATGTATGAAGTATGAATCTGTAAAAATTGGAAGTTGTCAAAAAAGAAATGGAATGCATAAAAATAGATATCTTAGGCATTGATGAGCTGAAATGGACTGGTTTTGGCTATTTTATATCTGACAATCACATGGTTTACTATGCTGGGAATGACATGTTGAAGTGGAATGGTGTTGCATTCACTGTCAAAACGAACATATCCAGATCAGTCATGAGGTACAACACTGTCTGTGATAGGATAATATCCATGCACCTACAGGGAAGGCCATTTAAACCACTATTATTCAAATTTATGCACCAACCTTTAAAGCCAGTGAGGATAAAATAGAAGAATTCTACTTTCTTCAAATTGAAATTTATCAAATATGAAATCAAGATGTATTGATCATTACTAGTGATTGAAATGAAAAGGTTGGGAGCAAAGAGGAAGGATCAGTAGTTGGAAAATATGACCCTGGTTATAGAAATGATGCTAGAGAATGCATGCTAGAACTCTGCAAAACCAATGATTTGTTCATTTCAAACATCTTCTTGAGACAGCATAAGAGATGACTATACACATGGACCTCACCAGATGGAAAACATAGAAATCAAATTGACTACATCTGTAGAAAGAGAAGATGGAAAAGCTCCATACGATCAATGAAAACAAGGCCAGGACAGACTGTGAAACAGAATATCAATTACTCATATGTGAATTCAAATTGAAGCGGAACAAGATGAAAACAAGTCCATGAGAGCCAAAATATGACCTTGAA
>NW_006409116.1:394162-395640 GCF_000296735.1 Chrysochloris asiatica
TGTTAAGGGTCAGAATCGACTCGCTGGCTATTAACAATAACAACAACTATCTACTGCTAACATCAGATATCCAAAAACACATTTTTTTGTCTTACATAATAAGACTCAGGTGTTACATTACTTACTCTCAGGTCAATTAATCTGGTCAAACTCAAGTAATAAACTCTCAGGAGTTTTCTACAGGACACAAACAAATCTGAAATAACTAAAAGTTGTTAGGTGCCTTAGAGTCAGATCCAACTCATAAAAATTTATGCACAACCAAACAAAATACTACTGGGTTCTGAGCCATCCTTATATGTGGTATTATGCTTGAGTCCATAACTACAGTCACTGTGCCAATACATCTGGTTAATCATCTTCTGGTTTTCTGCAAGTAGGTTACAGAAACACACAAAACTAATAAAAAAAATAAATAAATAAATAAAATCAATTTCTCAGAAAGTGAAATCAATTACTGTCTCAAATTTACATGAGTTCATATTTATAAAAGATATTCAGAAATATTTTGCTGATGTTCAAAAGAACATTGTAATTATAGGTTTGGTTTTGCTATGCCTCTTTGTTATGCATATTTTATAGTCAGAAGTCCTGGTGTGGCATGTGAATCAAAAGGTTAGCAATTCAAACCTACCAGTCAGCCCACAGAAACCCTATACAGAGTCTCTCTGAGTTGGAACCAAGTTGATGGCACTTAAAAGCAATTTTATAGTAAAAATGTAATTTCCAAAAAAATAAAAGCCTTCACAAGATGATAATTTTATATATAGAAAATTCTCAGATTTGTTCCTCAAAGTGTGTAGTCCTTGGATTATGAACTTGAAAATTATCTAGTCATTTATTATAAATGTAGTATAACAGGCTTTGGATCTATAGCTCAAACTCTGTCATTTAAATTTTTTTACTTGATACAGATGAATATGAAATATAATATTACAGAAGCACTGTTATAATTTCCTTCTTACCATATCATACTTGTCCTGAAGATTACAAAACTGAGCATTATTAAAATTACTGTAACATTTCTAGAAATATTCGAAAGTGAACAGTAAAATGCTAACCAGCATATACATTGACTGGTATATAGAAATTTTGATAAGTAGTTGGTGCTCTTTGTTTGAATTATTTTGCAAAATGCTTAGAGTATAATAAAAGGCTGCCAGAGGTTTCTAAGGAGCAGTTGTCCTTAGGTTTCCTTTTAAACCTCAGGACCTTGTAGAAACCATTTCCTTTGAGTCACATTCACATGAAAAAAATAACTTAGTAATCATCTTAGCTGAAACATTTTCCTTAGTCATTGAATTCTTTTAGGAAATTACCCATGTGCTGACACCTTTAAGAAGCAAACACTCTAGGATTTTAGAAGCTGGTTTGGGATGTGTATCATGTGTTTGATGGCTGTAACCTACTTTATAAAGATCTCTGGTAGCAAAGTGAATTATGGTCTGGGCTGATAACCACAAAGTCAGTTATTTAGG
>NW_006409116.1:398110-399240 GCF_000296735.1 Chrysochloris asiatica
ATCAAAGAGCACAGCCTTCATTATGGATTGCATCTCAATATAAAGGAAATAAAAATCCTCACCACTGGACCAATAAACAGCATTCTTATCAACAGAGAAAAGATTGAAGTTGTCAAGGATTTCATTCTTCTTGCATCAACTATAAACACTCATGGAAGCAGCAGTCAATAAATCAAATGACGTATTGCATTGGGCAAATCTGCTACACAAGATCTTTTAAAGTATTGAAAAGCAAAGATGTCAGCTTGAAGATTAAGGTGCACCTGACCCAAGCCATGACATTTTCAATATTCTCATGTGTAGCTGAACTTGCACATAGAATAAGGAAGACCATAGAAGAATTGATGCTTTTGACTTATGGTGTTGGAGGAGAATATTTAATATTCCATGGGCTACCAAAAGAACCAACAGATCTGTGAAGTGCAGCCAGAGTGCTCCTTCGAGGCCAGGATGACCAAATTTTGTCTCTCATACTTTGGACATATTGTCAGGAGGGACTAGTCACTGTAAAAAGATATCATGTTTGGTAAGATGGAGGCTCAGAGAAAAAGAGGCAGACCCCCAGTGAGATGGATTAGCAAAGTGGCGGCATCCATGGGCTCAAGCATGGCAACAGTTGTGTGGTTGGCCTAGGATAAGGCAGTGTTTCATTCTGTTGTGCATAGGGTCACTAAGAGTCAGTACTGATTCTGTGGCACCTAACAACAGCAACAACAAGAGACAAAATATAGTATATTATCTACAAGTTGTTGGAAGAAAACTTCTCTAACATCGTGAAAGATAAGAAGATCACCATTCAATAAGTTTAATGGTTCTGGTACCCCACTGAGGCAAGACAACATGGGTAAGGAGGGCTCCAAGGACAAAGGGGGAGATCTCATGGAGGAGGCCATCTGGTAGTGGACTCAAAACCCTCAAATCACCATAAGGCTCAGGGCATCTGCTTCCTCTACTCGCTTTTTTTTTTTAAATCATGCTATGGAGGAATTTTTGGCATTTTGAACTTTCACCCACCACTGCAGGCAGCTCCTTAGAGCTTTGAGGGCGGGGCTAGAGTCAGCCCAAACAGGGAATCTCAAGCGGACAAAAGCCACAGGAGAGTTCTCTGCCTCAGCTTGATATCTCAAGGC
>NW_006409117.1:0-2307 GCF_000296735.1 Chrysochloris asiatica
TACTCCATATTGCTTAAGAATATAGATCTTTCCTATGCTTACTCATTTCATACACAGTATGGCTTTATAAAAATAATTAGAAATATAACATTGGTAGTAAAATATGAAAAATAATTTGGTGTTCTCTATAGAACTCCAAAGCTGGTAAAATAAAATCTTTTTACCTCCCCTTATACTGTAAAATCTGTATTAACCAATGTAAATTCTTCAGCCTTCTATCATTACAATTAGACAAGATTGATGTAGGTTTTATTGCAATAGTTGAAGATATTTGATTTCCTAATTGTAATATCTACTAATACCCAAGTCAGTATTTCTGACATAAACTATGCATAGGCAGACAGATAATGTAGGTATCAGAAGGTCATGACTTTATAAACAGTGATTTATAGGAGATAGCATAATTTCTCTGCTATCATTTATAATTCAATATGACTGTATTTTTCTATTTTCTTGATTATTTTTGACTGAGAGGCTGCTGGTACTGCTCCTTTCATTATAAGCAATTTAATTTTAAACTATTAATTACCTTAACCTGGAATCATCATCCTTTTAAGAAATTTTATCCTATATATGTGTTTTATTAGTGAATTAATTTAAACTTACTTCTGTTAATCTGCATTATATAGTGTATAATAACACAGAAAGGTAATCTGGGCCTTTAATATATAAACGGGTATAAAATAAAATCTATGATTTTATGTATATGGCATTAGTGAATCTAGTGTGTATGCTCTTGAGTAATAGTTCTGTAGTGATTGTAGCCTATTTTTTCTTAAACTACAAGGTCTGTTTATCAGAACAGAATTTTTAAATAAAACTTCATTGTATACAATTAATGTTAGTGACTTCATTGTTTCTCAGTTTGTTCTATTTTCTCTTACTATTTTATTTCACTAATAAGAACCTATATCTGATTTCTTACAAACAATTCAGTGTATATGTATATGATTACGAGTCAGGCTGCTTACCTCAAGGTCAGCAGTTCAAAACTACCAGCTGTTCCATGGGAGAAAGATGAGGCTTTCTACCCTGTAAAATTCACGGCCTCAGAAACCCTATATGAGTCAGACCCAAAACCACTATGAGTCAGAACTGACTCCACAGCCCATAACCATCACACCATAGGAGACTTCAAAAATTATGTGGAAATCATATTACCTATAAATTCAATTATCCGTGAACTTTCAGAAATTCTCTATAAACTTTCTTTTCCATGAACTTTCAGAAGCCCTATTGTATTATATTTAGAATAAGAATGCTTCTAATGAATTTTGTATGAAATTATTTTAGTCATGTATTCATGGATAGGGGAAGGGTTATCATAAGTTACATGGAAAACATACATCTCAACCTATTCATCGTAACAACCCCAACAATGAGGTTGTCACACTGGATGAATATAAATATCCTTTCAATCAATTTATTGTTCATTAAAAAACAATAAAAGCACTCCATACTTGCCATTTCAGAGCTATTCCCAATTTCATAAACACTCTGAAATGTTTAATTGTGTCTTTCCAGCAGCACTGAAAGGGAGTGATCAGTTTGCAGGCTTCCTTAAAGAAATGCAGATTTCTTATTCTATAGCCAAGAGTGAAGGTACAGCTGAGAAGACATGTACATATATGTGTCTACTCAGATATTTCCCTAAAAACAGATAAGCCACCCCATCATGGTCTATTAAAGTATCCTTGTTAACACATTTGTTGAATACATTTACCATGACTTGTTTCAGTCTATGCCACCTGTAGCAAAAGGTATTTCTGTAACTGTATTTTAAGTAAGGCATATTAAATGTTTCCACAAATTTTGCATATTGGCACTTTAAGACTTATGTTATTAATATACAAATAGCATTACAATGTAATTGATATTTAAAGGATTAACTGTTAATTTAATACACATCTGTATAATTAACACCTACAATTTTCAACTTTACAAATATGTGACTCATATATTTATATGCAAATCCATATCAATACCTGTATCTATATTTATGTATATATGTATATTCATACCTAGGTTTCTCAAATTTGAGCTTTAGTCATTTTAGGCTGAAAACTGTGTTATAGTGGTTGTTGCCCTAAATACTGAAGAATATTTAATAACATACCAGTGCTCTAAATATTACATATTAGAAGGACCCTTCTTTTAGATATGATTCAAAATATCCAGACATTGACAAAAGGTCCTTTAGAACCACATTTTCCCAAACTGATAACCAGTTAGTTCTCTCCCTCTCTCCCTCTCTCCCTCTCACCCTGTCTGTCTTACTCTATATCTATACCTGTGTCAGTGTGCTTT
>NW_006409117.1:3307-7944 GCF_000296735.1 Chrysochloris asiatica
CATCCATATTTTACACCCTGATTATCCCCATGTTGAATCCCTTGATCTACAGCTTGAGGAACAAAGATGTAAAACATGCTTTGCATAGGGCTTGGAACAATTGTGCACTATATTTTCTCAAAGTTCATTAAACTGTCTAATTCATTCAAATTGCATAATGAACTTTGAACATTTTTCAGGGTGACTCCAGAGGTAATAATAACAGGCATAAAATCACAGATAGGTTCAACATGCATTCTTTATAACCCTCTGGCAGTCACTCTACTTAAGAACTGAAGTAGTCAATAAAATTGTAAAACATTCTGCCTTCTTTAGTAGAGAGTTACTTTATATGCATAATAATTAAGGGATATTATAGTAAGTTAGAAGTCCTAGTGTGGAGCTCTGGGTTAATGTGCCAGACTGAAAAGACATTTGAACTGCAAGGTCGGCAGTTAAAGCTCACCAGCTGCTTCTCAGAAACCCTATACAGGGTTGCTATGGGTCAGAACCGACTCAACGGGACTTAACAACAGCATAGTAAGTTAGAATATTTGGAGACGGTGATAGATTTTTAAAAAATAAAAATAGGATTGAATATGCATAGATAGACTGTAGGAGAGATAATTAGTAGTGGATGTAATAAGAATTCCAAATAAATTCTGTTTTTTTTAACAATGACAAAAAGATTTGCTGAAATTGTATGTGTGTACCAAGGTGGTTAATTTCACAGCTAGAAGATTCAGTGTGGTAGGATGATTTATGCATCGGTCTTCTGAGTTTATTGATAGGCCTTGTTTCTAATCTTGAAATCTCTCTTATGCATCATCATTACCTTTACTTTTGTATAGGAACCCTAGAGAATCTCTTAACTGTGATATTATTTTTAAGTAGTATATTGTATTGGTAATATAAACATCAGAAATTAAAGTTATTATATTCAACAGAATAAACTCAGCATCTGGTTTTGTCTAAATCATCCCAAATAGTCTGTGTCAGTGAAATATGGCTAAGATAAATTTATTCAGGTTAGCCATAGAAGTTTCTAGGTTTAAACATTTTTGTTGTTGGTTTCTACTGCATGGATATTGTTCTCAATTGCTTATGTTTGCCTCATAGATTGATATCCTTATCCCTCTTGTAAACAATGATTATTTTTATGTTGTTGTTGTTAAGTTCCGTGGAGTCGGTTCCAACTTATGGTGTCCCTGTACAGAGTTTCCAAGGCTGTAAATCTTTATAGGAGCAGAAAGCCTCATCGTTCTCCCTCACAACACCTGGTAGTTTCAAATTGCCGACCTTGAGGTTAGCAGCCCGATTTGTACAATTTTATGTAGAGGACATTGATTAATTGCTTGTATGTCCTTACTTATGAAGTCTACTGTATAATGAGTTCGGTTCATTTCAATGTTTTTTTTTGGCTAAATTTACTGAAATGTGTGATCACTGTGCTTTTTCATGATATCAAATACAGACAATGGCAATAAAACAAAATGAAACAGGAAAGCATGATATGTTGAAAATCTGTATGAATTTTTAGAAATTGAGTGTTATAATACATAAATAAAATAATTTATTAAATTGGGTGTCTCAGGAATGTATCATTTGTTTGACATTAAAAATCAATAAAAGATTTTCACCATAATAATATACCTACATGAAAAATGTCCCAAAACTTGTCATCAAACTTTGACCAAATTAGTGTTAAAGTGAACTACCTCAAACTGCTAGATGACACCCATGAAGAATCTACATATGTGATAGTGAAAGCTCAAATAAAATCTCAGTATAATAGGGAACCTAACAAATAAATTTACTCTTACTGAAACTATTCAACAGTTTGGTGGATGTTATAACCAACACAGTAAGGGTGTTGTTGTTGTTAAGTGCCATCAAGTCAATTGTGACCCATAGCGACGCTGTATAAGGTTTCAGAGGGGCAATTGGTGAGCTTGAACCACAGACTTTGCAGTTCAAATAGCTTTACATTGTGGCACATTAACCCACAGTGCCATACCAGGACACCACAATAAGAGTAGAAACAATAAATACAAAGCATCTGATTGGGAAAAAAAGGAGTGAAACATTTTTTTTTTTTTCCCATAGATGACATGATTATTTATTTAAAAACTGTAATATACTTTATACTAGAGTTATATCGTTACATATTTTGAGAATTTATTTCATTTTGTGTTTTCCTGTCAGTTGAACTGTAAGTGGAGTTTCTTGGCCTCTATAGATGGACTTGAGGATTTCTTAGCTTCACTACCAAAAGAAAAGTCCATGAAAATTTTAACCATATCAAATTTCAACACTTCTGCTTTGAAAAATACAATTGTATAAAAATAAGGTATATTCTGGGAGGTGATATTTTCAAATGATAAAGCTAATAAATTATTTCTGTTCATAACACATATAAAGAGATCACAAACCAAAAAGAGAAAAAAAATCCTTAAAAATGAAAAACTCATCTGAAGAACTTATACAGATGGCACTTAAGCAAACCACATGTTCATAATCATTCATTAATGAATTTCAAGTTAAAACATTAATGACATACTTCTATATGTCTGTTGCACTTTCTAGTGGTTAATAAATATATGGAGGAACTGAAACATTCATAAACTACTAGAAAAGGAATTCAAATTATGTAAATACTTTAATACTAATTTGTTATAAGCATCAGAGTCTCAAAAAGTCAAACATAATCAAAATGTTTATACACAAGTGGGATAATGTGTCAGAAAGAAATAGATGAATCTACAATAATAATGCATGATTTTAATATACTGCTTTCAAAACTGTATAGAACAACCAGAAAGAAATTTGACAAAGACACAGAAGAAATAAACAACACAATCAACCAAGGGAACCTCATAAATGTGTACAGAGCAATCAACCCAACCACTGCACAATACACATTGCAGTGCACATGGAACATTCTCCAGAATAGACCATTTCTTAGTACATAAAATGTATCTCCATACATTTATGAATATCAAAATACTACAAAACATCTTCTCAGACCACAAAGCTTTCAAATTTGAAATCAACAATAGCAAGACCAAGAAAATAAAGTCAAATATGTGGAAACTGAATAACACTCTGCTGAAAAGCCACTGGGTAGTAGAAGAAATTAAACATGAATTCACAAAGTTCCTAGAAACTAATGAGAAAGAAAACACAACATACCACAATCTTTGGGACATGGAGAACGTTGTGCTGAGAGGACAATTTATTGCAATAAACACACACATCCAAAAGAAGAAAGAACCAAATTAACACATTAACATAGCATCTACAACAATGAGAAACAGACCAACAGAGGGAACTCACAACGGCTAAAAGAAAAAAAATAGTAAAGATTAGTGCAGAAATATATGAGATGGTAAACAGAAAAGGTATAAAAAGAACCAACAGCATAAGAAGCTGGTCTTTGAAAGGATTGACAAAACAGACAGACCGTTGGCAACCCTAACAAAAGAGAAGAGCGAAACGACACAAATAACACTCATTAGAAACTACATGGGTGATGTCACAATGGAACCAAAGGAAATCGAAAGGAAAATATTCTATGGAGAGTTGTAAGGAGCTCTAGTAGTTTAGTGGTTAAAAATCGGACTGCTAACCTCAGGGTCATCAGTTCGAAACTACCAGCTTTTCCATGGGAGAAACATGAGGCTTTCTGTACCCATAAAGATTGACAGCCTTGGAAACCCTGTACAGGATTGCTCTGAGTAGGCACTAACTCCATGGCACATAACAACAACAACAATGAAGAGTTGTACTCCAAAAAATATGAACTCTTAGAAGAGATGGATACATTTTTAGATAAACACGACCTACTTAAATTTACACACAGTGAAGTAGAAAACCTGAACAAACCCATAAGAAAAGAAGAAACTGATCTGGTCATCAAAAGATTCCCAACAAAAAAATATCCAGAGGAACAAATAAGATGGCGGATCCAGTGGAAGTGCAGTAAAGGAGCTTCACCAGCAACAACACAGTATACCTGACCAAGCAGTCTCGGGATGGTCCCAGAACTCTGAACCACATATAAAGGAATATTTAGAAGGTTGGAAGGCTTACAGCTGGGGGAATTTGTGACAGAAGCAAGAAATCTATTGCTTTCTAATGTGAGATGCTCAACTGCTCGAGGAGACGCCATCTTGGATGAGACCAAGTGGGGGAAGGATCGAAGCAGCCACAGACGACTGGCTGAACTGCAGAGATAAAGGTGTGGACATTCTTTTCTTTTGGTAGCTATTCATTGGTCCCTTGATGTCTGTGTACCTCTATTCTGGTGACTATAGGGGTGCCTGAGCTAGTGGGCATGCCAGCCCCACCCTCGGAGGGTTCTACCATGCATGTGCACAGATCTTCTTGAAATTTAAAGATGCAGTTTCCAATTAAATCCAGATGGCCACAGTCGTCCCTGAACTGTTTACAACTAGAAAAAAAGCCTGAATGGGGATTGTGGAGCAGAACAAGCAGACAAAAAAGGAAATAGGCCAAAAATTAAATACTAAGTTACGTAAAAATGACTAAGAGTGGCATCTTGAAATTTCTCAAGAAGAAGAGTGAAAAGGGAAGCCCATTTCCTGATCACATCTACCTGGAGGCAATCAGAAAGCATAAAAAATACCAAAATACAT
>NW_006409117.1:8952-9619 GCF_000296735.1 Chrysochloris asiatica
AGATGGATCAGCCAGGTGGCATCATTGATGGACTCAAGTGTGGCAGCCGTAGTGAGGTTGGCCCAGGATCGAGCATTGTTTCGTTCTGCTGTGCATGAGGTCGCTATGAGTTGGTTCCAACTCGATGGCACCTGACAACAACAACAACAACATGGGTCAGAACCATCTCGATGGGACTTAACAATAACATAGTAAGTTAGAATATTTGGAGAGGGTGATAGATTTATAAAAAATAAAAATTGGACTGAATAGGCCTAGATAGACAGTAGGAGAGATAATCAGTAGCAGATATATAATAAGAATTCCAAATAAATGATGTTTTCTTTAACAATAACAAAAAAATTTGCTGAAATTGTATGTGTGTGCCAAGGTAGTTAATTTCACAGCTAAAAGATTCAGTGTGGTAGGATGATTTATGCATCAATCTTCTGAGTTTATTGATAGGCCTTGTTTCTAAAGTTGAAATCCCTCTTCCTCATCATCAGTACCTTTACTTTCATATAGGAACCCTAGAGAATCTCTTAACTGTGATATTATTTTTAAGTAGTATATTGTATTGGTAATATAAACATCAGAAATTAAAGTTACATTCAACAGAATAAACTCAGCATCTGGTTTTGTCTAAATCATCCCAAATAGTCTGTGTCAGTGAAATATGGCTAAGATA
>NW_006409117.1:10169-11355 GCF_000296735.1 Chrysochloris asiatica
CTGAAGTGTGATCACTGTGCTTTTTCATGATATCAAATACAGACAATGGCAATAAAACAAAATGAAACAGGAAAGCATATATGTTGAAAATCTGTATAAATTTTTAGAAATTGAGTGTTATAATACATAAATAAAACAATATACTAAATTGAATGTCTCAGGAATGTATCATTGGTTTTATATTATAAATCAATAAAATATTTCACCATAATAATATACCTACATGAAAAAAGTCCTGAAACTTGTCATAAAACTTTGACCAAATTAGTGTTAAAATGAAAGTCCTCAAACTGCCAGATGACACCCAGAAACAATCTATATACATAATAGTGAATCCTCAAATAAAATCTCAGTATAATTGGGAACCTAACAAATAAATTTACTCTTACAGAAACTATTCAACAGTTTGGTGGATGTTATAACCACCACAGTAAGGGTGTTGTTGTTAAGTGACATCAAGTCAATTCTGGCCCACAGCGACCCTGTATAAGGTTTCAGAGGAGCAGTTGGTGAGCTTGAACCATGGACCTTGCAGTTCAAAACAACTTTGCACTGTGGCACATTAACCAACAGCACCACACCAGGACACCACAATAAGGGTTGTTGTTGTTGTTGTTAAGTGCCGTCGAGTCGATTCTGACCTATAGCGACCCTGTACAGGGTTTCCGAGGGTGTAAATCTTTACGGGGAGTAGAAAGCCTCATCTTTCTCCTGCAGAGCAGCTGGTAGTTTCGAACCGCTGACCTTAAGGTTCACAGCCCGATTCGTAACCACTACGCTACCAGCTGCTCCACGTGTAGAAACAATAAATACAAAGCATCCGATTGGGAAAAAAAGGAGTCAAACACTTTCTCTTTTTTTCCATAGATGACATGATTATCTATTTTAAAAATGTAATATACTTTATACTAAAGTTATATAGTTACATATTTTGAGAATTTATTTCATTTTGTGTTTTCCAGTCAATTGAACTGTAAGTGGAGTTTCTTGGGCTCTATAGACGGACTTGAAGATTTCTTAGGTGCACTACTAAAAGAAAAGTCCATGAAAATTTTAACCATATCAAATTTCAACACTTCTGCTTTGAAAAATACAATTGTATAAAAATGAGGTACATTCTGGGAGGTAATACTTTCAAATGATAAATCTAATAAATTATTTCTGTTCATAATATACATAAAGAGAT
>NW_006409117.1:15655-23063 GCF_000296735.1 Chrysochloris asiatica
TTAGGCCACAAAACAAGTCTCCATAAATTTACAAACATCAAAATACTACAAAGCATATTCTCAGACCACAAGGCTATGATAATTATTTTTATTGTTTTTGTACATTAAAGAGAAAAATAAAGCAAAGAACCTCTACACAAATATTTTCAATGGGAAATAGTAATTAATAATCATAGATGCTGTATGTCATTTTTGTAAATTGTGTACCACTATTTTGTGAATTGTATACTACTAATTATAAATTAGTCCTAGAGAAATAACAACATCTTTCCTTACAAAGATATGTAAACAATTGCCAAAGCAACTTTATTGGTAATAGTAAAAACCTTGCATCAGTCCAAATGTTCATCTGCTCTAGAGTAATTAAGTATATTGTGGGAAATCCAAGCAAATGTATATCATCCAACAATAAAAACGAATGAACTATCAGTACATGCAAAAATATACATTTTAAAATATAAATAGATAAATCAGACTTTATCAAAATTAAAACTTACACTTAAGACATTTATCACTCACACAATAAACATTGCACAAATGTTGGCTGAAGAATTATATATAATATATAATTATTTATAATAGCTAAAAATGTGTAACAACCCCCAATTTTTTTCTATGCATGTGGTATATCTGTAATATGAAATTGTATTCAGCATTGAAAAGGAATAAATTGTTAATGTACTTAACAGTGTTTTTGAAGCCAATAGAATCATGTGAAGACAAAAAATGTCAGTCTCAAAAGGTGTTTATTGTTAGCTGCCATTGAGTTAACTCCATCACGACCTTACGTAAAAGACAGAAAGATGGTTACCTGGCCCTGTGTTAGCCTCACAATCATTGGTGGACTTCTATTTCTGAGTCACTGTGTCAGTTCATCTCATCAAAAGCCTCCCTGATTCTTGTTGACCCTCACCAAGTTCGCCAATTATGTCTTCTCCAGCAATTGGACTTTCTTGATGATATATGTCCAAAGAAAGAAAGTAAGACATTGTTCTACAGGAAACAGAAAAATAACATTTTTAAAAGTTTGTTTTGCTAAGTGCTGCCAATTCAATGATAGCCCACAGTGATCTGTATGAAAGACAAGAGGTGCCCCATAAATGCATCCATGCTGTAATCTTCGTGGTGAATGAAGGTGGACAAGTCTTTTATCCCACAAAACGGTTGTGGGTTCAAACTGTCAACATTTGAGTTTGCAGTGAGTACATAACTATTGAATCACCAAGCTTTCTTTGTTTTAAAAAGGTAATTTCTGTTTGGTACCATCCAGATTCTGACTTACAGTTACTCTATGAACAGCAGAAAGAAACAGTGCCCAACATGTGTATCCACCAAATTGTTATATTTGATGCATTGTTGCTGCCATTGGGTAATTTCATCTCATTATGTGTCTTTCCCTTCTTCTCTGATTCTCCACTTTACCAAGCATGATTGGTCCCACCTGACAACATATCCAAAGTACTAGAGACTACTTTTCACCTTTCTCACTCCCAAGGAGCATTCAGGGACCTTCACAAAAATCATGGAAATATTCTATCGTCTTTTAGTTCCATTTGTGTTAGAACTTTTGGAAGCCCCTTCATATATGTGTGTATATATGTTTATATACTCATACACATAGGCATTTCTATGCATATACAAGACTCCTGGTGTGGCACTGTGGGATAAAACATTGGACTGCAAGGTCAGTTTGAACTGAAAATTCAGTGAGTCAAACTTACCAGCAGCACCTCAGAAACCCTATAGAGGATTGCTATGAGTCAGAACTGACTTGAAGATACTGAATATACATATACATGCAGTTGTTGATGCTAAACATCTTTGAGGTGATTCTAACTCATAGCAACACTATGTTCAACAGAAGGAAAGACTGGTGGTCATACCTGTGCCATCCTCACAATCATTTTTATGTTGAGTCCAGCATTGTAATGACTTGGATTTATCATCCCACCTAGTTTAGGGACTTTTTCTTTATCAATGGCCCTCAAATTGACCATGCATGATATCCTTCTCTAGGAACAGGCCTCTCTTAACAGTAAGTCAAAATTATGTAAGAAGACTTTTTGCCATCTATGATTCTAAACATCTTTTTGGCTGTCCTACTAAGAAAGATTTCCTTTTTCTTCTGGAAAACCATGGTTTATTCAATACTATTCACTAACAACGTAATTCATATACAACAACTATTTTACACTCTTCCTTATTTTACTGTCCAGTTTCCACATGTATATGAACAGTTTGAAAATATCATGACTTGGATAAGGGACATTCTAGTACTCAATGTGAATACACAGGTGAAAAAATAAGAAGGAGCTTCAAAAAGTTCTTAGAAATTTTAGTTATTTTCCATAAACTTTTCAATATTTGTAAAATGAAGAAAGAAAATAAAGCATAATATTTGTAGCACAATAAATACATATTCACAATATATTTCAAGGAGTCCTAGTGTGGCACTTGGGTTAATGTGCTGAACTACAAGGTCAGTTTCACCAACAAGTCTGGTGGTTCAAGCTCACCAGTCACTCCTTGGAAATCCTATTCAGGTTTGCTATAAATTGGAACCAACTTAACAGCACTTAACAACAACAAGTATATTACAAACAAAATAACAAACATAAGAAGGATATATCATATCTTACTGATAATGAAGATCATAGCACTACTTGTATATAGGTGAGAAAGATGTTTTGGAATGAGTATAGGACAGAATGGAAAAATATGAAATACTAAAATAAATATATTTTAAAAAGTTAAAACAAACACTCCAAATCCTAAATATGTACTTCAGGACAATTAATTTCAAGTTAAAATGAGAATCAATAGTTGCTACTCTGTCAATGAATTAAAAGGCAAAAACAAAAAACAAAAAAATTAACAGTGACACCAACAAAAAAGCTACTGATATCTCAAATAGACATAATGTATAACTTTTTTTTCTAAATTTTATTGTGAATTGGGTGAAGGTCCATAGGCAAGATCATCAACTTTACATTCAACAAACTATACACTCTGCTCCATTTCAATACAACAAAAGTTATCCCATTTCCTTCCTGTGGCTCCCCATTTATATCTTTGTTTATAAGCTTTTGAAGAACTTCTGGAAAAAACTTCCTCTAACATCCTGAAAAGTGAAAAGATAAGAATCCAAGAAGCTCAAAGAACCCCAGAAAGGGTAGACCCCAAAAGAAAATCACCAAGACATATCATAATCAAGCTCTCCAAAATCAAAGTTAAGGAAACACTCCTGAAAGCAACTAGAGAAAACAGAAGTGTTACATACAAAGGCAAGCACGTCAGGTTAAACTTGGATCTCTCAGCAGAAACCACGCAAGCAAGAAGACAATGGGGAGACATATATAAATCCCTTAAAGAAAAGAATTGCCAACCAAGAATCCTTTACCAGCAAAGCTATCAATCAAATTACAATGATGTAATCAAAACATTCCAGGATAAACAGAAGCTAAGGGATTTTGCCAAAGCCAATTCAGTGCTACAAAACATCCTAAAGGGAGTTATGTGGACTGAGAACCAACAAGAACAAACAACAACCAGTGATTGACATACATGGCAGAATCTCTCAGAATTAAATTGACAGAAGGAAGAGTTGAGAAAAAAACAAAACTATAAGAACAAACTCAGAGATTATGGGAGGTCAGTCTATGATCAAAATAATTACAATGTGGTGGTGGTTGTGGTTATGTGCAGTGGAGTCGGTTCGAATCATAGCAACCGTGTACAGGGTTTCCAAGACTATAAATCTTTATGTCACCAGAAAGCCTCATCATTCTCCTGCAGAACAGCTAGTTGTTTCAAACTGCTGACCTAGAGGTTCACAGTCTGAATCGTAATCACTTACAATGTAAAAGAATGTAAACACATAGGAATAGAGATCCAGATACTGAGAAGGTCAAGTAGATTACAGGACAAAATAGATTACACTAAATGGAGAGAAAAGTTAATGGACTATAAGACAACTGTTGCAGACCGTGCAGAGGTTCAAGGCTCTATAGGCCCGAGTGTAACAGATCTAGCCACTTGGCAGTTAATAACAAATTGTTTTTCATGTTAGTGTTCAGTTATATTTATTTAATTCCAAACATGAGCCCTGGATGTCCACAGAGAAATGTAATATTCCCCTAAATTTCTAAGGTCAAGATTTTCCCCCTAGAACCAAGGCAGTAAAACTTCCTCAGAGGACGAACAAGGACAGGTTTACTAGGATTAAGCAGGGAGGCTCTGGAAAGGAACTGCCCAGGGTATATTCACTTGGGGTGGAGTGGTAAATTCTGGGAATACGGGATTAAGGACAATGGGGGCAACTCCCTTGGACCACTCTGGGTTCAATCAGTTTGATTCAAGTGAAGGTTAAATCCAGTAAGGAAGAAAGGAATATTGGTTTAAGTAAGGTTTACTGGCTTAACGTATCTTAAAGATTGTCTCTGTGAATCATTAAGCATTGTCTTATCTGAATAATCCCATTCTTCTTCTGTAAAGATCTCTTCCTTAAAAACTTAATAAAAAACTGGGGTAGAGATAGTTCTGTGTGCATTCTTGGCAGCAGGACTATCTGCCTGTCAGCTTGTATCCACTCTGGTCTACGAGTGTTTCTTTCTCTCTCGCCCCTCCAGACATCCCACCTAAAGTTAGTTCTGTGTGCAGTGTCTGCCACCGAGCAGTCTGTCTGACAGCTTGCATCAAGCCTGTGTGTCTGTCTTCTTTATATCTGTTTTCTATGCCTTCTGTGTGTCTGTTTTTTTTTCCTCTCTCTCTCTCTCTTTCTTTCTCTCTCTCTCTCTCTCTCTCTCTCTCTCTCTCTCTCTCCATCATCACCGGACACCCCATCTTCGGGTACCCACCACCTTGCTGAGGCCAGGCCCCGGCAGACAACCTCAAAGAAGATTAATACTTCACAACATACCAAGAAAATGAAAGTCCAAGAAAATCATAGAAACATTAAAACTATGAGGAAACTCACAGGAAAGAACACAAAAATCATGAACTCAACAAAGGAAGACACTCAGATAAAAGAAAGTAGCAAGATCTCACACACAAACACACACACACACAAAAATGAACATACTGGCAGCAATTAATCCATACTTATAGATAATTACACAGAATATAAAAAGACTAAATGCATCTGTTAAGAGACGGAGAGTGGCAGAATGGATAAGAAAACAAGATACTTCAATATGATGTCTGCAAGAGACATATCTCACACGCAGAGACAAAAACCGATTAAAAGTCAAAGGATGGAAAAAATACATCAAGCTAATTGCAATAAAAAATGAAGTGGCAGCGCTAATATCTGATAAAATAAACTTAAAGGCAAAAAGCAGCATAATAGATAAAGTTGGACATTATCTCATGATTAAAGGGACAACTGAACAAGGTGAAATAATCATAATAAATATCTATGCTCCCAATGAAAGAGCTCCAAAATATATAAAATTCTAATATATTTGAGGAAAGAAATAGATGAATATATAATAATAATGGATGATTTTAATATACTGCTTTCAAAACAAGACAGAACAACCAGAAAGAAATTTGACAATGACACATAAGAAATAAACAACACAATCAACCAAGGGAACCGCATAAATGTGTACAGAGCAATCAACCCAAGCACTGAACAATACACATTGCAGTGCACATGGAACATTCTCCAGAATAGACCATGTCTTAGGACATAAAATAAATCTCCATAAATTTACAAATATCAAAATACTACAAAGCATTTTCTCAGACCACAATGCTTTCAAATTAGAAAACAGCAATAGCAAGACCAAGAAAATAAAGTCAAATATGTGGAAACTGAATAACACCCTGCTGAAAAGCCATTGGGTAGTAGAAGAAATTAAACATGAATTCACAGAGTTCCTAGAAACTAATCAGAATGAAAACACAACATACCACAATCTTTGGGACATGGAGAAAGTGGTGTTGAGAGGACAATTTATTGCAATAAACACATACATCTAAAAAGAAGAAAGAACCAAATTAACACATTAACACAGCACCTACAATAATTAGAAACAGACCAACAGAGGGAACCCACAACTGCTAAAAGAAAAGAAACAATAAAGATTAGTGCAGAAATAAATGAGATGGTAAACAGATAAGGTATAAAAAGAATCAACAGGACAAGAAGCTGTTCTTTGAAAGGATTAACAAAACAGACAGACCATTGGCAAAACTAACAAAAGAAAAGAGTGAAAAGACACAAATAACATTCATTAGAAACCATGTGGGCAATGCCACAATGAAACCAAAGGAAAATAACAGAATACTATGAAGAGTTGTAAGGAGCTCTGGTAGTTTAGTGGTTATGAATTGGGCTGCTAACTTCAGGGTCATCAGTTTAAAACTACCAGCTGTTCAATGGGAGAAAGATGAGGCTTTCTGTCCCCATAAAGATTGACAGCCTTGGAAACCCTGTACAGGGTCGCTATGAGTCGGCACTAACTCCATGGCACATAGCAACAACAACCATGAAGTGTTGTACTCCAACAAAAGGAAAACTTAAAAGAGATAGATACATATTTAGATAAACACGACCTACGTAAACTTACATACAGTGAAGTAGAAAACCTGAACAAACCCATAAGAAAAGAAGAAACTGATCAGGTCATCAAAAGATTCCCAACCAAAAAAAGTCCAGAGGAACAAACAAGATGGCGGATCCAGTGGAAGTGCAGTAAACGAGCTCCACCAGCAACAACACAGAATACCCAACCAAGCAGTCTCTGGGGATGGTCCCAGAACTCTAAACTACATATAAAGGAATATTTAGAAGGTTGGAAGGCTTACAGCTGGGGAAATTTGTGATAGAAGCAAGAAATCAATTGCTTTCTAATCAGAGACACTCAACTGCTCGAGGAGAGGCTATCTTGGGTGAGACCAAGTGGGGGAAGGATCTGAGCGGCCACAGATGCCTGGCTGAACTGCAGAGATAAAGGTGTGGACATTCTTTTCTTTTGGTATCTGTTCATTGGTCCCTTGATGTTTGTGCACCTCCATTCTGGTGACTATAGGGGTGCCTGAGCTAGTGGGCATGCCAGCCCCACCCTCAGAGTGTTCTACTATGCATGTGCACAGACCTCCTTGAAATTTAAAGAGGCAGTTTCCTATTAAATCCAAATGGCCACAGTTGGCCCTGAACTGTTTACAACAAGAAAAAAGCCCTGAACGGGGATTGTGGAGCAGGAAAAGCAGACAAATAAGGAAATAGGCCAAAAATTAAATACTAAGTTAGGTCAAAACGTCCAAGAGTGGCATCTTGAAATTTCTCAAGAAGAAGAGTGAAAAGGGAAACCCATTTCCTGATCACATCTACCTGGAGGCAATCAGAAAGCATAAAAAATACCAAAATACATACCCATCTGAGTATTAAGGCCACAGATAA
>NW_006409117.1:28274-29090 GCF_000296735.1 Chrysochloris asiatica
AGAGAAAGGAATAGTCAGAAACACCACACTAGAAGGCTTGTAAGTCCGTCTTCTGCCTATGACTGATTGGAATACCTAAAATAGGACTACAGTGTACCCAGTGAATGAGGCTTCTTTCAGAGCCTTCGCAATACATAAAACTATAGGTAGAAACCGGAACCACATCCAGATCTCCACTTGAAAGGACGAGCAGACCAGCCTGGAGTGGCTAGAAGAATAAAAGATACCGCTTGAAATAAAGACATGCAGGGAAAATGGAGGCAGATGGACTGTTACTACAAGAACAAACAAATCGTTTCCCTAGAAAACATCAAGGCAAGTAGCCAGGTCCTCTCAACGCAAACCCCCTTCCAAGACTAAGACCCAATGGAAATGCACGTTCTGATTGGTGACCATACACATCACCTATGGGGGCAAGTGGGGTAAAACCAGTAATGAAGCAGCAATCTAAGACCTACAATGTTCAGTGGACTTCTGTGGACCCACATGGGGACTTGGTTGGCAAGCAGTGTGAAGAGGCCTGGGGACTCTTGGGCCCAGAGTTAGTGGTGTGGCCACAGAGGACTTGAGAGGAGAGTGGAGTACCGGCTGAAGGGAAGAGAGGACATATACACTGGAGCGCCCACATGTGGAGATGATCCCCATGTGACCTGGACCAGATGAATAGATGATCGGAGCTCAACCAGGAGAGGAAAGAAGAGGGGGAAAAAAAAAAAGAGTGAGCTGATACGGTCTGATGAACTTGACATATACCTATGGAGCAGCGACTCAAAAGAGGGAACACATCCTCACAGCAAGAAACATTCACACACACCC
>NW_006409117.1:29661-30223 GCF_000296735.1 Chrysochloris asiatica
TCCCATGTAAACTATCATATAATTCACAATAAAACATTAAAAAAAAAAAAAAAGGAAAAGATGAAAGGAATACACAGAGTCACTGTACCAAAAGGAAAGGGTAAAAGTTCAACTGTTTCAAGAGGTAGCATATGATCAAGACCCAATGATACTAAAGGAGGAAGTCCAAGGTGTATTGAAGGAACTGTCAAAAAACAACACACCACCCTGATGAAAAAAAAATTGAAATATTTCAAGAAAGTGAGGTGGCACTGGAGGCACTCATTCATCACTGCCAAGAAATTTGGAAGACAACTATCTCGCCAACTGGGTGGAAGAGATTTGTATTAGTGCCCATTCCAAGGAGAGGTGACACAACGGAATGCGGATATCATCAGACAATCTCTGATGTCCCTCGCGCGTAAAGTTTTACTAAAGGTAATAGAGAAACGGCTGCAAGTATACATTGACAGAGAACTTCCAGAGGTTCAAGCTGGATTCAGAAGAGGCTATGGAACGAGGGATATCATTGCTGAAATCTGATGGATCTTGCTGAAAACAGAAAATACCAGAAAGATGTTTA
>NW_006409117.1:31458-32592 GCF_000296735.1 Chrysochloris asiatica
TGCTCAAAATTTAAAATAATACTCAGCAATAAAAAGGGACAAACTATTCATGCACTCAACAATGTGAGTGAACTTCAATAGAATCAGGTGAAGTGAAAAAGACAATCTTAAAAAGTGGTCATTTTGTTTTTGGCTACCAGTGAGTGGACTCCAATACATCGTGACCTTAGGTAAAACAGAACAAACTGTTGTCTGGCCCTGTACTATCCTCATAGCCATTGGTTGGTTTCCATTGTTGCAGTCACTGTTTCCATTCATTTCATGTTGACCTCTAACCTCAACAACTATAAAGTCCTTCAACAGCAACTTACATTTGCTGATGACATGTCCGGTGAAAGAAATTTGGACAACGTTCTGTTAGAAATAACCTAATAGCTACTATTAAAGAATGTTTATTTTGTTATGTGTCATGGCATCCATTTTGAATGATAGTGACTTACAGGATAGGATACACTGAATCCATGGAGGTGCCTAGGCTACAATCTTTAGGGCACAGATAGTCACATCTTTTCTCCATGGAGTGACTCTGGGTTCTAACTGCCAATATTTTGGTTAGCAGTGGTGCTTACCATTTCATCAAAGAATTGGCACCTTCTATTAAACAATTGACAGGTAAAAAATTACAAAGAGGTTTCAAAAATTCAAATATGGATTTTCAATTTAATTCATGGGAAATTCAATAACTATTTTTCAATAAACTTTTGATTCCTCCATCTTAAAAGTAATTATATATATATTTGCTTTCTTGTTTCACATAAATATATGTTTGTGTATTTGCACAGTGTGTTGTTATTTTGTTTTTGTTATGTGCCATTGAGTGGGTTCTGACTCATAATAACCATGTACAGGGTTTCTGAGGAGCGGCTGGTGAGTTTGAACCACTGACCTTGCAGTTCAAACTGACCTTGCAATTACAGATGAAATATCATATTACAGAAGGATATATTTTTAATAGAAACACAGCAGAACATGTATGTAGATGGGCAAGATGTTCTGTAATGAGTATTGGGCAGAATGGTAAAATATAAAATACTTAGATATATTAAAGAAAAGTAAAACAAACAAGCAGAAAAGCTAATCATACACATGACAGCTTTTCACTATCAAGTCAGATTGAAAGGCCAGCAATGATTC
>NW_006409117.1:34607-35611 GCF_000296735.1 Chrysochloris asiatica
AATTTTCCATGAACTTTCAGAAATTCTCTATAAATTTTCTTTTCCATGAACTTTCAGAAGCCCTATTGTATTATATTTAGAATGAGAATGCTTCTAATGAATACTGTATGAAATGATTTTAGTCATGTATTCATGGATGGGGGAAGGGTTATTATCAGTTACATGGAAAACATATTTCTCAACCTATTCATCATAACAGCCCCAACAATGAGATTGCCACACTAGATGAATATAAATATCCTTCCAGTCAATTTATGATTCATTATAAAAACAAATAAAAGCACTCCGTACTTGCCATTTCAGAGCTAGTCCCAATTTCATAAACACTCTGAAATGTTTAACTGTATCTTTCCAGCAGCACTGAAAGGAATTGATCACTTTGCAGGTTTCCATAAAGAGATGAAGATTTCTTATTCTATAGCCAAGAGTGAAGGTACAGCTGAGAAGACATGTACATATATGTGTCCACTCGGATATTTTTCTCTCAAAACAGATAAGCAATCCCACTATGGTCTATTAAAGTATCCTTGTTAACATATGAGTTGAATACATTTTGCATGTGTTGTTTCAGTCTATGCCATCTGTAGCACAAGATATTTCTGTAAATGAATTTTAAGTAAGGCATACTAAATGTTTCCATAAATTTTGTACATTGGTAGTTTAATACTTATGTTATTGATATACAAATAGCATTACAGTGTAATTGATATGTAAAGGATTAACAATAAGTTTAATAGACATCTATATAATTAACACAATTTCAACTTTTAAAATGGGGGTTATATATTTTTATGCATAGCTAGATCAATAGCTATATCTATATTTATGCACACATCTATATTCATACCTAGGTTTCTCAACTTTGAGCCTTTGACATTTTAGGGTGAAAACTGTGTTATAGTAGTGTGTTGCCCTAAATACTGAAGAATGTTTAGTAACATACTAGTGCTCTAAATATTAGATATAAGAAGGACCCTTCTTTTAGATATGATTCAAAATATCCA
>NW_006409117.1:36234-38449 GCF_000296735.1 Chrysochloris asiatica
TCAGCTTTCTTTGTTGTGTTTGTTATTAGTGAAATGTTTGTTCTATCAGTCATGGCCTATGATCGCTATGTGGCCATCTGTAACCCTCTGCTCTACACAGTTATCATGTCTCAAAGGGCATGCCGTGTGCTGGTGACAATGCCCTATCTCTATGGCATATTTAATTCTCTTCTGGTCACCATAAAGATTTTTACCTTATCCTTCTGTGGCTACAATGTCATCAATCATTTCTATTGTGAGAGTTTCCCCTTGTTATCTTTGGTATGCTCAAACACACATGAAATTGAAATGTTAATATTAATCTTATCAATTTTTAACTTGATTTTATCTCTTCTAGTAGTTCTTGTTTCTTACATGTTCATTCTTGTAGCCATTCTCAGGATCCCCTCTACAGAAGTTAGGTACAAGGCCTTCTCCACCTGTGGATCTCACCTGACAGTCGTGGTAGTGTTTTATGGGACTTTAATCTTTATGTATGTAAAGCCCAGGTCTACTCATCCCTCTGATACTGATAAAGTGGCATCCATATTTTACACCCTGATTATCCCCATGTTGAATCCCTTGATCTACAGCTTGAGGAACAAAGATGTAAAACATGCTTTGCATAGGGCTTGGAACAATTGTGCACTATATTTTCTCAAAGTTCATTAAACTGTCTGATTCATACAAATTGCATAATGAACCTTGAACTTTTTTCAGCGTGCCTCCACAGGTAATAATAACAGGCATAAAAGCACACATAGGTTCAACATGCATTCTTTATAACCCTCTGGCAGTCATTCTATGTAAGTACTGAAGTAGTCAATAAAATTATAAAACATTCTGCCTTCTTTAGTAAAGAGGTGCTTTATAAGCCTAATAACTAACGGATATTATAGTAAGTTAGGAGTCCTGGTGTGGCGCTGTGGGTTAATGTGCCAGACTGAAAAGCCATTTGAACTGCAAGGTTGGCTGTTCAAGCTCACCAGCTGCTTCTCAGAAACCCTATACAGGGTCGCTATGGGTCAGAACCGACTCGACGGCACTTAACAACAACATAGTAAGTTAGAATATTTGGAGAGGGTGATAGATTTTTAAAATATAAAAATAAGACTGAATAGGCATAGATAGATGTAGGAGAGATAATCAGTAGCAGATATATAATAAGAATTACAAATATGTGATGTTTTCTTTAACAATGACAAAAATATTTGCTGAAATTGTATGTGTGTGCCAAGGTGGTCAATTTCACAGCTAGAAGATTCAGTGTGGTAGATTTATGCATCAATCTTCTGAGTTTATTGATAGGCCTTGTTTCTAAACTCGAAATCCCTCTTATTCATCATCAGTACATTTACTTTCATATAGGAACCCTAGAGAATCTCTTAACTGTGTTATTATTTTAAGTATTATATTATATTGGTAATATAAATAGCAGAAATTAAAGTTACATTCAACAAAATAAACTTAGCATGTGGTTTTGTCTAAATCATCCCAAATAGTCTGTGTCAGTGAAATATGGCTAAGATAAATTTATTCAGGTTAGCCTTAGAAGTTTCTAGGTTCATTTTTGTTGTTGTTTTCTACTGCATTGATATTGCTCTCAATAGCATGTGTTTACCTCATAGATTGATATCCTTATCCCTCTTGAAAACAATGATTATTTTTATGTTGCTGTTGTTAAGTTTCGTGGAGTCGGTTCCAACTCATAGTATCCCTGCACAGGGTTTTCCAGGCTGTAAATCTTTACAGGAGCAGAAAGCCTCATCTTTCTCCCATGCAACACCTGGTACTTTCACACTGCCGACCTTGAGGTTAGCAGCCCGATTTGTACAATTTTATGTAGAAGACATTGATTAATTGCTTGTATGTCCTTACTTATGAAGTCTACTGTATAATGAGTTAGGTTCATTTCAATGTTTCTTTTTTGGATAAATTTTCTGAAGTGTGATCACTGTGCTTTTTCATGATATCAAATACAGACAATGGCAATAAACCAAAATGAAACAGGAAAACATATATGTTGAAAATCTGTATGAATTTTTAGAAATTGAGTGTTATAATACATAAATAAAACAATATATTAAATTGAATGTCTCAGGAATGTTTAATTTGTTTTACATTAAAAATGAATAAAATATTTTCACCATAATATAACTAACTGCATGAAAAAAGTTCTGAAACTTGTCATAAAACTTTGACCAAATTAGTGTTAAAATGAACTTCCTCAAACTGC
>NW_006409117.1:38875-40503 GCF_000296735.1 Chrysochloris asiatica
TTTATACTAGAGTTATATCGTTATATATTTTGTGAATTTATTTCATTTTGTGTTTTCCAGTCAGTTGGACTGTAAGTGGAATTTCTTTGGCTCTATAGACAGACTTAAAGATTTCTTAGCTGCACTACCAAAAGAAAAGTCCGTGAAAATTTTAAACATATCAAATTTCAACACTTCTGCTTTGAAAAATACAATTGTATAAAAATAAGGTATATTCTGGGAGGTAATATTTTCAGATGATAAATCTAATGAATTATTTCCATTCATAATACATATAAAGATATCTCAAACCTAAAAGAGAAAAAAAAATCCTTAAAAATGGAAAGCTCATCTGAAGAACTTATACAGATGGCAATTAAGCAAACCACATATTTATAATTATTCATGAATGAATTTCAAGTTAAAACATTAATGACATATTTCTATATGTCTGTTGCACTTTATACTGGTTAATAAATATATGGAGGAACTGAAACATTCATAAACTTCTAGTAAAGGAATTCACATGATGTAAATACTTTAATACTAATCTGTTATAAGCATCAGAGTTTCAAAAAGTCAAACATAATCAAGGTGTTTATACACAAATTGCAAATGCCTAATACAGGTGCGGCGCTGTGGGCTAATGTGTCAGACTGTAAAGTCACTTGAACTGCAAAGGATCCTGGTTAAAGCTCAAAAGATGCTAGCTTCTTGGAAACCCTATTCAGGGTCGCTATGGGTCAGATTTGACTTGATGGCACTTAACAACAACAACAATACAGCTGTTTGTCAATTATTTATTCCCACAGTGAGATATTTTCATAATTGTCACTATGATAATTATTTTTATTGTTTTTGTAAATTAAAGAGAAAAATAAAGCATAGCACCTCTACAAAAATATCTTCAATTGGAAATAGTAATTAATAATCATAGACTGTATGTCATTTTTGTAAATTGTGTACTACTATTTTGTGAATTGTATACTACTAATTATAAATTGGTCCTAGACAAATAACAACATCTTTCCTTACAAAGATATGTAAACAAATGTCAAAGCAACTTTATTGGTAATAGTAAAAACCTTGCATCAGTCCAAATGTTCATCTGCTCTAGAGTAAATAGTATATTGTGGGAAATCCAAGCAAATGTATATCACCCAACAATAAAAACGAATGAACTATCAGTACATGCAAAAATATAGATTTAAAAACATAAATAGATAAATCAGACTTTATCAAAATTTTAATAACCCACACTTAAGACATTTATCTCAGAGAAATGAACTCTTGCACTCACACAATAAACATTGCACAAATGTTGGCTGAAGAATTATATGTAATATATAATTATTTATAATCGCTAAAAACTTATAACAACCCCCAATTTTTTTCTATGCATGTGGTATATCCGTAATATGAAACTGTATTCAGCACTGAAAAGGAATAAATTATTAATATAAATAACAATGTTTTTGAAGCCAATAGAATCATGTGAAGACAAAAAATGTCAATCTTAAAAGGTGTTTATTGTTAGCTGCCATTGAGTCGACTATATCTTGACCTTACGTAGAAGAGAGAAAGATGGTTACCTGGCCCTGTGCTGTCCTCACAATCATTGGTGGACTTCTATTGCTGAGCCACTGTGT
>NW_006409117.1:41066-41563 GCF_000296735.1 Chrysochloris asiatica
AAATTCATGGAAAACTTTTATCATCTTTTAATTCCATTTGTGTTAGAACTTTTGGAAGCCCCTTCATATATGTGTGTGTATATATGTTTATATACTCATACACATAGGCATTTCTATGCATATACAAGACTCCTGGTGTGGCACTGTGGGATAAAACATTAGACTGCAAGGTCAGTTTGAACTGCAAGTTCAGTGGGTCAAACTTACTAGCAGCACCTAAGAAACCCTATAGAGGATTGCTATGAGTCAAACTGACTTGAAGACACTTAACAAAAACACTAATATATATATATATGTATATATCACTCCTTGAAAACCCTATTCAGGGTCACTAAAAGTTGGAACCAACTCGATAGCACTTAACAACAACAAGTATATTACTAACAAAATAACAAACTTAAGAAGGGTATATCATTTCTTATTGATAATGAAGATCATAGTAGTACTTGTATGTAGGTGAGAAAGATGTTTTGGAATGAGTATGGGACAGATTGGAA
>NW_006409117.1:45184-46689 GCF_000296735.1 Chrysochloris asiatica
CAATGGGCCTGTGCTAATGGAATTCACTAGTCTTGCCATGTTTCTCATCACTCTGAAGCATTTGGCTTGATCATATAATAAGATGGCCTTCTAAAGACACAATTAGTGCATTAGCTAGTTTGCAATTCCTTGCAGGATTGGGGCAGTGTTCTACAGGTGGTTCTAAATTAGTGTCCAGCATATGCTATGGTTTCCAATCTCCAGGATACTTGGGTCTAGGAACCAAATGTTGGAAATTGGAGTGGTACCATCACTATTACTCCTAGTGACTCAGTTGAAAAAGTTTCCTTCCTGTCACTGCAACTCATCTTCAGGTCTGGGCGTTTTAGTTCCAAATGGATGAATACTCCCTCTGGAAACACAGCACTGTTTCTATTGAGATGGAAGTTAAGAATGCTCCCTGTCCATTTTGCACACCTCAGGTCTCTGGATCAACAGGCAAAGAAGGAGTTACTGTATTAGTTACTGTGATTGATCCTGATTGCCAAAGGGAAATTAATTTGACATTACATAATGGAGGTAAAGAAGAATATGTGGAATCTAGGAGATTCCTTTGAATGTCTTTTAGCTCTACCATGTCCTGTGATTAAAATCTATGGGTGACTACAGTAACCCAATTACAACATAACTGCTAATATCCTAGACCCTTCAGGAATGAAGGTTTGGATCACACCACCAGACGAGGAACCATGACGAGCTGAAGTGCATGCTAAGAGCAAAGGGAATATTGAATGGGCAGTTGAAAAAAGTAGTTATAAATACCAACTATGGCCATGTGACCAGTTACAGAAATGAGGGCTGTAATTATTATGAATATATATATAATTTTATTTGTGTGCATAAAATATTTATTTTTCTTTTGTTCATTTGTGAAATACATAACTCTACATCTATTAGAATATGAAGTGGTTTATAAGTATGTGAAAGATCCAGAACATTCATAAACTGCTAATGGAAAACTAAATGGTGTAAATACTTAAAAAATAAGTTACCTTACAAATCAGAGCCTTAAAAAGCTTAACATAGTTGAAATATAACATACTTAGTCATTTTATTATATATATATCTGCTCAAAAATATGACAGTATGTTTTCATATAAAGATGAGTATACAATTGTCCATAGCAACTTTATTTGTAATATTAAAAAATTAGAATGACCTCAAATGTTCACCAGCAAAACAATGAAAAATTAAATGGTTATACATAAAATTTAGTGAATACCACTTACTTGTTTGTTTGTTTTTTTAAGTGCCATCCATTCAGTTCCAACACATAACAACCCTGCATAGGTTTTCCAACACTGGAAATCTTTGTAGGAGCAGAAAGCCATATCTTTCTCCTACAAAGCAGATGATGGACTGAAACCACCTACTTGTGAATTGCAGACAAGAGCAGCTGATGGACTCAAACCACCTACTGTGATTTGCAGACCAGTGCATATCATACAGAATTACAATGTGAATAAAACTCAATAAAATTCATGAAAAAAATATAGATGAAAATA